>NC_048433.1:4211737-4417926 GCF_004353265.1 Vitis riparia | reverse complement strand
CTGAAACTCTTTATGGTTTTGTGTCCTATCTTATAACTTTATGTGGTATTTTCTGTTATTCACATTGAAAGACTTTAAATACATCTTTGGTTATTTGTTTTTGCCTAGGGTCAAAGGTACTATTATCCTTGACACAAGTCACCACAACATCTTCTTAGCCTTTCTGTAGCATGATGTGACCTTGGGTATATCTTAAATGGGTAATGGTCAATAACATTTGATGGCTATCTAGGATGAATTTCATTGGGTAAATATGTAGTCCATTGCATTTTCATCAATATCAACCTTTTTACATAGGAAATTAGAATGTGCAAAAACTTTCTAAGGGAACATTGGATGTGGAAGAAACTGTTGTTCTGAAATTGAACTCATTGTTATGAACTCTCTTTTATAGAAGAGAATCATGCTTTTGAATGGCTTTAGACTTGGAAATGAGTGATTGGAAGGATTTATGGGAAACTAGAAGACTGTAGTAACAAGAATATTAGAGAAAGGGAGAGGATTGGAAAGTAAGTTAATAAGATATAGCTCAAGCTTCAATAAGAGATCATGGAAATGGGCAAATATGAAATTGAGGTCAATTAAGGACCAAAAAGGAGATGAGTGGTGAAGGAATAATTGTGATCTATAATTAGGAATGGGAGAAATGATAGTAAGTTGTTGTACACTTAAGTTTGAAATGAAGGAAAATAAGTTCCATTTCTTGAGGAGGTAACAGGTAGAATTGGAATTCATATCAATTAGAGGTTTCACTAGACACATCATTGTCATGTACATTGTCAAGGTGTGTAGGAAGACTTGCTTAAGGAACTTATTCTCTTAGATGGATGAATATGTGAATCTAACCTATTCTCGCATGTCCCAAATTCCTAATTTCGTTCAATTGCTAATTCCACAAGTGTTCCCTTTTGATACAGAACACTATGTAGGAGATTTTGTGTGTTGTTATTTCCTTTTGTAAGAGATTTGTTCTTGGATAAGAATGTGAAGGCTATTTTTACGAATAATCTTTGATCATGAGAAGAAAAGTTATGAGATAAAGATGAGTAAGTAGAGGTTATACTAGGTATGTGTAGAAGTGAGGCTAATGACATCTAGTGAAATAGGGGAAGAATGTTGTAGTGCTCAGGTTGGGGTGCAAATATTAAGAGTGAGGAAAGATAGCATTATTTTGGGGGCTTGGGCCCTATATTTGTATTCTTTTTCCTTTGTAATGTTTTTTGCCTTGGTAGTTAAGTCTTTCTCCTATCTGGTTGTGAGATGGTTAGTTCAACCATGATAAGTCCTCTATCTCTTTGTATTTGTATTTATTTGTATTGTTATTGCATAACAAGTGGCATTAAGCTTTTGACTATCACAACACAAACAACCATTTAGGATGTTGCTCTAAGGAGAGTAAGACTAGATGGGGTGCTTCTTTTTGCAAACCATTAAGAAGGGGTGGGAAATCTCCTCTAGATACACTAGCATCCTTGCGGGAAATTTATAGAGGACCAAACTTTGGCACAATGTATGGTATGGCATGGGGCACTTGAGAGTATTAGTTCTCAAGTCTTCTCTTAGCATTTAATAGATAAGTCTCAGCTGGTGATTTTGTTAGTGCTCAGAGAGCGGCCAAGGTAATTGAAATCCAAGGTTTCTATGGGTGCATTACTTAGAGAGTTAGATTTAGCAGCATCCTCCATGGCTTCCATTTAGACGTTATTAAAGGGGAAAGAGAGTATTATTTAATTTAGAAGATATTTTTTTTCTTTAAATGCAATTTGGGGACAAATTCTTACTAGAGAATGGAACCAAATGTGTAAGCCAAAGAAGGAAAGAAGGAAAGGGTATTAAGTACTAAGAGGATATCCTTCAGGAATTAAACCTTTAGGGAAGTGGTACCAGAGGTTCCTAGGGAGAATAATACTTCATTTCATAAGGTAATTTTAAGTATCTATAGATCCCATTCTAATGGATGGGATGCTGATTTTGTTCTCAAGTTGTCACATAGATGCCCTTAAAAGGGCTATTAGACAGAGTTCCTCAAACTTTAATTGGTTTTATTCGTTATTCAATGGGTGATGATACAAAAATTCGTTTCTAGGAAGATCTTTGCTGGGCAATAAAACTCTTAGTGAGTAGTTCCTAAATCTCTGTAGGGTAATGTGGTTGAAAGACTTTCATTTCTTCAATTCTAGTTTCTTTCTATCTAGCTCCATCTTGGAATTTCATTTTCATGGTAACTTCTTGGAGCATGAAATTAAGGAACAAACTCTTTTTACATCTATTCTAGTCTGTATTTATCTGTTGCCTACTTTTCCTAATGTAAGAGTTTGGTCCTTGACATCCTTAGAGTTCTTCTTAGTTATTCCGTTTTTAATGTTGTATATTCTTCTAACTTGTTCCCATTATTCCTATAAAATTATTTAGAAATCCTAAGCCCATCACAAGTAAAAGTCCCTATGGCTTGTGGCAAATAAGATGACCAATAATCAAGGACTAGCTTCAAGTAAGGTCTTACAAAACTCTTGGTCTGAAGTGATATGTTAAGTGGGGTTGAGAATCTGTTCATCACCTATTTTTACATTACTAACCCTAACATTGTGTTGTAGGCTATTTAGACTTTTTGGGATTGATTAGATTGCTCCAAGAAGGGTGGAGGAGATGTCAATCAAATCTTTTAAGGCTTTTAAGGGACTTCTATCAACTGATGACCATATTTAGTAATTTGTTTCATACATGCATGCATAAGCTCATTGCATCCAAGGTCATTTAAGAAGTACTCTAGGTATCACCCAACCACGGCTTGCTTATTTTGGTTTCCATGTTTAAACTTGCTTTCTAGTTACTATGTTGATCATATAGACCAGCAGTGCCATGAATATTAGTTGGTAGTTTTTCCCTGTTTGCTAGTTCTTTATACAAGCTCTCTTTGTCCACCTCTGCAGTATGTTCCAGCGGACATACTTCAAGACTTCAACATTGCATTACCTCCCAGGGTGTTGCTTCGTGACCTGCATGGGAGATCGTGGCCTGGAGATGTTTCTGTCTGGAAGGATGGTCGAACATGGATTGGAGGATGGCAAGCTTTCTGCAAGTCGAACCATTTGGATGAAAATGACTGCTGCATTTGTGAATTTGTACTGGAAAATGGCCACCATGGAGATTTCATTGTTCTTCACATTCACCGGGCACAACCCAAGATATCACCCAGGTTCAATCAAAGCTGAACGAAAAGAGACAAAACAAGTGAAGGCATTCCTAAATTTGGCAATCATTTTTATTCTAAGTTCTCCATGTAGTTATCTACTGGGTTTCTGTTTTTATATTCAGCTGTGTTTGTACTGAGACACGATCACTGAATTTTCCACTAGTGTTTCACTGAAATTCTGCTTGGTCTGTCTTCCATGGACTACATCATGGTCATGAAGGCTTCTGAGACTACTTAGAAGAGCTTAGAAGAGCATGATTCACCATGTAATAGAATTATTTTCCGCATACTTAACAATATAGTCAGTCCAACAAAGCAGAAAACCAAATTTAGAATGAGAATCCACTGATTTAAGAATATTTCTTGTTGGAAGACGACATCTTATTATGTATTTTGTATACTAATTAAAATAAGATAAATATAAATTTATAAATTTATCAAATTATAAATATAGAGAGAAAAATGTCCTTTTCAGAAATCACACGTTGCTGTCAAAATAATTGTGAATATCATACTATGTCAAACCAAATCATGTTATGTCTGCAACATGGGTCCACAGAGATTTCGACTTTAATGGCTCACTCAGGAAAGCCCGGAATACCCAAAACATTATCTGAGGAAAAGGTTTCTAGGTTTGGAAATTACCCAGAACAGAAAGTTGATTGCAGGAAACAATGAAGGCGTTTGCAGGAAACACAACTCAGCATTGCCCATTAGAAAGTGTCCTCCACGCGCCACAGATGAGGATGAAGCCACTCTGTCTGACACGACTGCCCCCCTGTTGCTTTTCTTCTTTCTGGTTTCAGAAACGCCTCTGGGTTCAGAAATTGCCTTGGGTTATTTGCTGATATAGTGGGTGTGAGACTATACAATGGGTTTTAGCTGATACATGCACCATCTTCTTTGGCTGCTTAGAGGTTTTTTTTTTTTTTGTTGCAGAACGAGATGAGTTCACCACAAGAAGCGTGCCCTGAGTTCTTCAAGGTGTATCTCCCAGAGGGCAGCTCTGACAAACTGGTGATCATCTCTCTCTGATACCTTCTTTTTTGGTCTGGGTTCTCCTTCTAGTTTCATCTCTAGTGTTCTTGAAAGGTGAATGCATGTTTTATTTGATTTGTGTTCACTCATCTGTGGTTGACTGATTGTAGGATTTGTGAAGTCTCTTGTTTGTTTACTTAGCAGGCACTTTGGACTTTGTTTGATGACGGATTGTGTTTGCTTTATGATTTCTGTGTTTTGATTGATAGGGTGTTTTAAGTGTTGATAGGTTCATGCATTGAGGTTTTTTTTGAGTTAGTAGGTTGAGTAGTGTGCCATTTTATACATATTGGCCATTCTTTAATCTCTCACAGCAGCAGTATACATCTTCAGACTTAACGGAGATGATGAAAATAAAAAGAAAATAGAAATAAGCATGTTCCATAGAATATTGATAAACATGATCAGTTTTTCCAGTAACTGTTACAGTGATTTACTATTTGTTATTGACATGCGAACTTTTTACTGTGTAGCTTATCCCAACTGCTTTCAGAGAGCATTTTAATGGATTTGTGCCTCACAAGGCCATCCTCAGAGATCCTGTTGGGAGAGTTTGGCAAGTGGAGTTAAGCAAAATAGGAAAGGATGTTACTTTCAGAAGGGTTGGCAGAAATTTGTTACAGATAATTTTGTAGAAATGGAAGATTTCTTGTTTTCCGATATGATGGTGGTTATATATTTATTTTAATTATTTCGAAATACTGGGTGTGAGAAGAAAGGCTCTGAGGAGATCAATGTGGGCATCTACAAAAGGTGTTTTTGTGTAAATGAGGAAAAAGATGTGGAGGAAGAAAAGAGCAATGAAGAAGAGGAGGATTCGGCAGAAGAGGAGAGGGATTCCACAGAAGATGAGTCATCAGATAAAGAGGAGGAAGGGGGGAAAATGAGTGAAGAAGAAGAAGAACCACAACCAAAATCCTCTAAAAAGAAAGGGGTTGTATACAAGCGCAAATATTCTGGAAGGGGTCAATCACCAATTGGTAGAAAAAACTATAGTGAAGTTTTGTAATTCTTTTCTTTTCTTAAAAGAGTGTTCCAAATACATATATATCGCATGTGCTCTTGTATTAGTCAATATTTAACCTACAGGTTTCCTTATGTAGTTGGGTACAAACAAACTGCCATTAAAAAGAGCAGAGTTGCATCCGAAGAAAGCAACTGCACCAAGAGAAAGTATAAGGAAGCTTCTGCTGTCCAGGTTGAGGAAAACATTGCTTTTGAAATAGAAAGTATTGTTAATCCCCAAAATCCTTATTTCGAAACTAAAGTAAGACCAGCGAGGAGGAGCAAATTGGTAAGGCTTGCATCACCTATTTATAATCTCTCCTCCGTGAACATCTTTTATGGTTGTGTTATATCTTTTATAACTTTATGTAGTGTCATGGCTAGACCTTAAATATTTCTTTGTTTACTTGTTAATTTGTTTTTGTCTAGTGTCAAATCTAGTATTTTTCTTGAATATCTTAGATAAGTAATCCTCAATGAGATCTGATGGCTTTCTAGGATGAATTTCATTGGCTAAATATTTCACCTATTGCATTTTTGTCCAGGTTAACTTCCTTGTATAGGAAATTAGAATGTGCTATAAGTTTCCACAGGAAAAGTGGATGTGAAAGAAAGCAATGTTCAATAATTGAAATCATTGTTATGCCAACACTCTTTTATTGACGACAATCATAAATTTTGAACACCTTTGGAGCTAGAAATGGGCGGTTAGAAGGAATTAGATTGGTAGCCAGAAGACTTTAGCAACAAAAATGTTAAGGAGAGGGATGGAAAGAGATTTGATAGGATGGCTCCATAGCTTTAGTAAGAGATCATAGAAAACAGGGAAATATGGGATTGATTATAAAGGACCAAGGGGAAGATGAGTGGTGAAGGAATGATTGTGGTCTGTAATTGGGAATTAGGGGAATAATAGTAAGCTTTTGTACTCTTTAAGTTTGAAATGAAGGAAAACAGGTTGTCTTCAGGAGAGGTAGGATGTAGAGTCAGAACCCATATCAACTAGAGGTTCCTGTAGGCTGTAGGTGTATCATTGTCATATGCATTGTCAAGGTGTACAGGAAAGATTAATTAAGTTATTCTCTTAGATAGATTCATATGTGAATCCAAACTATTTTCACATCTTAAACTCCTATCCCTCCATCCCAAGGTCCTACAGGTTTGAAGAAAAATATAGATATTGGTTATGAAGAGTTCCTAATGAATAAAATAAAGAAACTAGAAATTATTACAGAAATAAATGAAATTTATGGTTGAGCTTTTTTCTTTGTGTGAGGCCATAAGAAGGTTTTATGGAAAATTGACACAAAGGAAACTAAAACAAATCTTCTCTAACTAGTCCTAGTATAAAAATAAAGTTAACACAATTTATTCAAATTTCAGATGATGCTTGACTTTGAATCGGTTGGTAGATTGATGTGCCACATTTTCTATGCATCATTCTGCAGTGGGTCCATGTATTCCAGATCATAAAATACTCGATATGCTCAATTCATATATGTATATCATGTGTTCAGGGCACAACATTTTTTCCCCTTAGAAAGTACTTCTGGTAGTTTCATTTGATGCATCCCTCAGCATATCTGCTATCAAAGGTGCCCTTTAGGCATAACACCTTATTGCTAATGTGCCAAGTTAAGAGTAGGGTTCAGGGGATCCTATATGGACTCGTTCCCACCTTGATGCTGTGCCTATCCTTCTAATCACTGAGTACTCGGGGTGGGCTTGTGAAGTGGTGGTAGGATGCTTCTTGGTGCTTGTTAGATTTTGCCCAAAAAGTTGCAAGTTGCAACAACCATTAGATTTCAGTTATTTATGGACCTCATACTTTTGTCTCTTAAAGAGAGTTTGGTATGAATCTCTTTAGGGTATGATACCATTTATTATATATATGCATATGTTAACATTAGATCTTCTATTGACCCCTCAAGAGGTTTGGAGTGCTGGTTTACTTGGAAGCTTAGATGAGCAAACTATATACTGGATTGCTTAACCAAACACAAGGGGCCTACTTGTCATAGGCGTCAGTTAGGGATTTCATTTCCCCTTGGATAATTTTTTTTTCTAGGTTGAGATTGGGTTTCATTGGGCATTGTGGTAGCCATCTTTTGATGTTCCATTGCTTGTAAAAAGTTTGGCCTTTTAATTTCTTTCTATTTCCACATTCTGTTTGCAAGATAGTTCATCCCTTTTGGCCTATTTCTATTCCTATAATGTAGTTTCTCTTTCTTCCCATAAAAAGAGAATGTCTCAAGCTTTATAATTGCATGATTCTCCCTAAGATTATTGCCGGGTTTCCCCAACTCAATATCTGATACAAGCTGTTCCACTATTCCCCCAAACTTGGTTATTTCATCATCTTTGTACCACTCTTCTCCCATAAAATGTACCATCAATAGATCAAATAACAATTCTTCATTCAAGCCAGATGAGAGCCAACCAAATAATACTAGTAATGTTGCAATAGCACTACTTGCTAGCTTCTTAGTTATAACAAATGTATTTTTTTTTTTGGTGCTATATATCTTGCTTTTTTTGCTGTCATCCATGAAAAAAAAAATTCTTTTTTTCCTGTTTATTTCTTAATTCGCTTGCTAAATGATGACCATGTTTAGTAATGTGTCTCGTACATACATGTTGCTTCTTTTAAGAAGTCTTCCAGGCATCACCAAACCACAGCTTGCTTCTTTTTCTTCACTTCCTCAGTTTAAACTTGATGTCGAACTTAGTAGAGCAGTGCCAGAAACTGTAGTTACTAGTTCTTCTCATTTTGCTTGTTGCTTATGGAAGCTTTCTTTGTCCACTACTGCAGTATGTTCCATTAGATGTGCTAAGAGACCATAATATTAAATTACCTCCAAAGATGACCCTTCGTGACCCTCTTGGGAGATTGTGGATTGGAAAGGTTGCTGTCTGGAAGGATGGTCGGACATGGATTGGGTGGAAACCATTCTGCCAGTGGAACAATGTGGGTGAAAATGACACCTGCATTTGTGAATTTGTACAGGAAAGTGGCCACGAGGGGTATCTCCTTGTTATTCACATTCTTCGGGCACAGCCTAGCCGGAGGGCGGGCAAATGCAAATGCAAATGCCGAGCTGAAAGTGGTGAAGAGATGGCTGAGCCGAGTGAAGCCAACTTACGTTTGCCAATAGTTTCTTCCAAGACTTCCAGATAGTTAACTATCGATATTTATTGTGGTTGTTAACATTTATGTTATGGGATTCCTATGA
This sequence comes from Vitis riparia, assembly GCF_004353265.1. Taxonomy (NCBI): domain Eukaryota; kingdom Viridiplantae; phylum Streptophyta; class Magnoliopsida; order Vitales; family Vitaceae; genus Vitis; species Vitis riparia. Next base: position 4,409,457 of record NC_048433.1, on the reverse strand, counting down.
GATTATGAATTTCTGGATATGGTATGTAACTATCTATCAAACCCTATGTATAATTTACAATCTTCTCTTCTATTACCTGTACAGTCTTCCAAACTCTGCAGGCTTCCAAGGGAGAGTTTGGTCCATGACTTGGTGCAGCATGGCAGTAAAGTCCCTGCGTCTGTTCACTACTAGAGGATTATGCAATTTGTTTTTCCTCTACTCAACTGGGTTTGTGTAGTTTTAGCTGCCCAAACTCAGAAATGCCATGGATCCCATGGAAGTGAATGGCCCTGATCCATGATTTTGAATATTGTGTTTTTGACCCCATATTCTTTTCTCTTTAGCTATTTTTTTCCTGAACTATTTCTCAAGATGTGAGAGTTCAATCAAGCAAGGATGCAATACTCTCAGCCCTCTGGTGGGAGTTTCAATTGTCCGCAGGAGCCCTTGGCTAAACCCAAACACACCCATTCTCTATATATGTACCTCTGTTTGCTTGATTTGTTTTGACTCTCCTCAAGTGACTCTTATCACATAAATTTAGAGTTAGGGCTTGAAGGAAAAACAGTGTCATTTGAAAAGTCAAAAACTAACTGGCTTGATTGCATCATTGTTTGGTTTTCAAAGCTTAAACTGGTGGTTTGAGCAAGTGATTGTTATGAATTTTCACAAACGAACAAAAGCACTTTAATACAGGCTCTCTCCCACTAGCATGACATGGGTCTCACTTTTTCCTGGCCAATATTTAAAGTGGGACAATCTTTCTCTAGAAATAAGCTCATCTCATCAGCTTGTCAGCCAACCATCTTGCTATCACCTTATCCAACTTCTCCCATCTCACTTCTTACAAAGTGTCATTTGCTTCCCTCATCATCTCTGTACTTCGATATTTGAACAAAGCTCTTCAACCTCATCACATCAGGTAATCATTTCTTCTTTTCTCATTAGCATATTCTCCCTGATTGCCATGAAACTATAAGAAGTTTTTCTATCTTTTCCTATCTTTTCTCAGCATCCAAACAAGCACAAGGCTAACAAAATTTTCCCTTAAATACACACCAGATTGTGGGGAAGATAGCAATGGCAACAGCTTCTGCCACACTTTCCCCCTCCACATTTTCTGCTGCTGCCATTGCGGGCTTTGGCCGCACCTCCCAGAGGAGAAAAACCAATGTACACTTCATAGGGGGACTGAACTCCTTTGATGGACTGAAAGCTTACAACAGTGTGGCCTCTTTAGGCCTTCCTGTTTGTACTGAGCAGTCCTTTGCAAAGATTGTGAGCTCACTGAAGTCCCCATCACAAGGCAAAGGAAGAGGAGGAGGAGCTCTGTCTTCTACCTGCAATGCTGTTGGAGAGATATTCAGGATTGCGGCAATCATGAACGGCCTAGTTCTGTTGGAGTTGCAGTGGGGTTTGTTCTTCTTCGAATTGAAGCATCTGTGGAGGAGGCTGAATGAGAATCAGAATAAAATTAGTTAGTATCTATTGTTTGTTATTCAACAACCTCTGTTTCTTTCCCTCTGTTCAATGCAGAGACTGAATTGTTTTTGGCTATCAAAACAGAAACTCGCCTTTTCAACAATTTTATAGTAAGATGCTTGATTGGTATTACATTTTTTGGTCTGGTTGAGAGATAAGAATACTACACACATATCCCATGGAGGGTTGAGACATCTTGTCCACAATTTGGAAGGATAATATTTGGTGAGATTAAATTAATTACGAACAAAAGAATAAAATTTGTTTTTCTTGGGAAATTTATTTCCATTGCAGACAAACCTGTCCACACAATAATTTCTACAAAAATCTTAATCCCAAATTTAAAATATGATTATGGGGATTTTGGAATTTTGGAATTTTGGAATCTTGGAATTTTTGAATTTTGATGACACTGTTCTGATGTTCCATACGGAGGTAAAAGATGTTCATATTGGCCTTGGAAAAAGATTCTACAGCAGCCCACATGGATGTGGTAATTGTGCAGGCATTGCAGGGAAAACAAAACAGAATCATGCTAAGAACAAGCATGAAAGCGCTTTCCATGGAATATTATGATTAAATGAACTAGAATTTGGCCAGGTGTGCTCCGCCTTTTCTAATGGATCCTCCACAGCACAAACCCAACGCAATACTCTCCAAGGCATATTCTACACCCATGAATGTGCTGCAAAGCATTCACTTATTATCATGACTTCCAAATCTTGATTTCTTATTGAATGAAAGTAATAAGTTCATGATGGGTTTATTCTTGAAAACAGAAAAAAAAAAAATTATATGAAAAATATGTATAATTGTGTTGTATGTTTTTGTAAAATTGGCTTCAATAACATTTTTTTTATAAGAGTCTATTACATATGCATATATTTATCTGGCATCAAGGTTGGTTTTATCTTCTCTTTATCATTAGTGTGGTGAAGTTTGAGGTGGATTTGATTTCTTATCTGTGTGATCAAAAAAGTTTTTGAAAAAAGAGAGAAGGAATATAGAAACAACAAAAAACAAAAAAAAACAAAAAGCTACCCTTTAATAATACAGTGGTCATCATTTGATCAAAACTTTACAAATTATTTGTATCTTTATTCAGATTGAAAGTTGGATATATAACATTAAATTAATATCCTTGTCTTAATGGTATTTCAAATGTAGGGTAGAGGGGTTTCATCAGTTTTAGTAAGAGAGAAAGGAACTTTTATGATATACCCAGTGTCATTTGATCAACAAATGCACATGAGATTAATGGGTTTAGTAATAAATGCGTAACATGGTGATAGATTAAATTATCAGAAATTTTTGGAAAAAAGTGAGTTTAGGAATAATGACATCACTACAGAAACTCTCTGAAAAGGATGATGCTGTTTGACAACGATTTGCAGGAAATGGGGGAGGAATGCAGGGAAACTCGTGAATATCAACTGTAAAAAAGCATTATCCTTCACGTGGTTCGATTTCCCATGAATATGATACATAAAAGAAAGGTTGGAAATGGGTTTATGATGATTTTCCTTTTCCTTGTGTGTGTGTGTGAGCGTAAATATTTGTCATGTTCTTGCATTGGTTCTGTATACTTGGATGCTGATGCTCCACCATTTTTCTGTTTTGTCAAAGATTCTCCATGCTCTTTGAACTCAAGCAACTGTTTGATTCATTCTAGGATTTCATGGTACCTGGTACACGAATGTGTTTTTATTTGTGTTGATTTTTGCTAGTTTTCTCATTTCTGCTCTAGGTCGATATTTTTTTTATGCGGGTTGAGCCAAATTCATGTTGCAGTGAGCTCAGAATCAGAAGCACAAATGGTGGATTCAAAGGGGTTTCTCACATATCTCTGTTACTTCATCTTCTTCCTCCCTGTCTTTGTTCTTCTCTTTGCTCTTGGCATCATCAAAGGTCCTCTCTCTGTCTCTCTCTCTCTCTGTCTCTGTCTCTCTGTCTCTGTCTCTGTCTCTGTCTCTCTCTATCTCCACTAATCAATATATGGATTCATGATATGCAGGTGGTATTTTCAGTCCCTTTGTGTTTCTGGTAATAGCTTTTGGGGACATAGGTGTTGTGGTAGGGCTATGGCCTTGTCATCTTGTTTGGACTGTTTACTGTATAGTGATGTTTGTTTCTTTACTCTGTATTATTCGAGCTGAAAGGAACTAGGAAGATTGCGCTGTTTGGTTTCTCAGAACGGGAAAGAAGAGCAAAAAAAATTTGAATCCTAAGTAAACCCTCTTCTCATCTGTGTCCGATAGAAGGGGTTGTTTGGTGTAACTCTTTTCCTTTCTGGAAGACAACATGCCGTATGATTAAGATTCAAAATTTTCCTCTTTTTGTTTTTTTTCCCAGCTACCAAACATGTGAATACAGAAGGAAACCTTCCGTTTCAACATTTATTTGTTTATATTCAATTAATTCACTGACTCAATGTAACTTATGAAGAACAGGACAAAGAAATTTGATCCATATTTGAAGTGCCTATTGATTCTTATGGTCCCAATTCCAATAGCATTGTGGACAGTTGTTGGGGTGGTTGGTAGTGTGATTATGGGAATTGGTTATGGTTTCATTTGCCCTGTGATGGATACATTCAAGGCTGTTAGCATGGAAGGTGTTTCTTTACGAACAAAATTGATCAGATGCTTCACGGTAACTTTTCCACTGATCTCCTTGGGCATTCAATTTTGTAGTTTGATTGATTGTTATTGAGTGGATTTAATAATTTTAGAATTACTTCTATAGGATGGTACTTGGAGCAATGTTTGGGGTGCCTGCACAATTGTCCGTGATTTTGCTGATTTTTCTTTCCATTCCTACTTCTCAGTGATGGATGGATTGCTTGAATCAAAAGGGGAGAAGCCCATAGAACTAAAGTATAAATCTATGCAATTTATTATTTTTTTCTCAATTTGTCAATGTTATGGGAGAATTTGGGATATGAGTAGCAACTGATCTTCAGTAATCTTCATGCAGGGTTTTCGAGATACCAGGTTGCATTTTATGTGCAATTCTCGGAGTTCTGGTTGACGTGCCTTTTATAACTCTGATAGTCCTCTATAAATCCCCCATCTTGCTGTTCAAAGGGTGGAATCAGTTACTGCATGATCTTATTGGAAGGGAGGGGCCTTTCTTTGAAACCATCTGTGTCCCCTTTGCAGGGCTTTTGATTTTGTTGTGGCCAATTGTGGTTGTTTTAGCTGCTTTGGCTGGAGTTATTTCGAGTTTCTTCTTTGGCTGTTATGCTGCTGTTATTGCATATCAGGTACTATTTCAATTATCTAGTGCTTCCAATACTGATTATTTGATCTTTCTTCTCTTATGCTCCTGCCTGGTTTCCTTATGTGTTGATGGTTATTATGCTTATGATTTTGCCATGGAATTGCTTTAGGAAAGCTCTATAAAGAGGGGGTTGCTATATATAGTTGCATCTATGTCATTGTTTGATGAGTCCACCAATGACTTCCTTTACCTACGAGAAGGATCCTGCTTTCCCAGGTATTCAAGTTTTGCATCACAAGTCAATTCCTCATGGATTATACTGTAAATATACATGAATTTTTTTGTTTCAACTTCGATTTTGCTGTTGTGTGACTTGTTATCAGTTAAACATACACTATTTTATTGTAAAATTTGTATCTCTTTGTACCATAAGATAACCTCTGTTCATGTGGGCAGCCAGACCAAGATATCGCAAGCAGCTGACTTATAGTCCAACACTGGTGTCTGTAAATGGGCTGAATGAACAGCTCCATGCCAATGAACCTCTTGTAAGGACAACTTCTGAGAAAAAGAGGGCACTTAGTGCTGTGATGGTAAGAACATGTGCCTTATGATTCTATTATGTAATAGCTTGTGCATGTATGTCCTGATTGTGGGAATACTGCTATAGTGTCTTCCATTTCTGCAATTACTATAGTTTTTTTTTTTTTTGTGCCATTTCCCCCCTCAATTAGAAGGTTATGTTTGACATCATTCAGTATGTATCTGACTGTGGAATGTAAGTGCACATTGATTTTGTAACTGGGTTGTGTTTTGTTTTCGGTTTGGAGTGAGGATGGCCTTTTTTATGCAGATCATGGTGTCTGAACACCAAGAAACTCCAGGAACTTTAGCACCTTATATCACATGTATGTATGGATAGTTGCTAACCACTTGAATCAATGCATTGATCAGATATGGGATAACTACTTCAAAGCATGTGAGCACACCGGGAAAGAGCTTCTCAGAGCTGGAGCTGTTGGGATGCCAGATCTGGAGACATGGCGAAATTCAAAGAACAAGATAATTAATATTGGAATTCCTGCTTATTCGTTTCTGGAATGCTTCCTTCACTCTATCAAGAGTGGTTCCCCTGGATTTCTCATGCGTATGGATAACTGCCTATTACCTCATTTTTTTAACATTTTGTTTCAGAGAACATATAAGTCTGTTATATGCCTCATCAAGAATGGTGAATGCATGCTTTCATGAACATATCTGGTGAACCTTATCGATCAAGTTCACAGAGAATGTATGACAAAGCTTGTTAGGATCTGTCATAAGATTGAAAACCTTCAGTTTGTCTTAAATTTTATTTATAGAATATTTCTTTTGAGTTGGGTTGAGATAGAAAGTTTATCAATTTCTCATTGCCATTGCCTACTCTATCAGGTGACAATGTTGAATTAACAAGTTTGAACAGACCTGAGGGAAGGGTTTTTGACTGGATGTTTGAGCCCATGAGCATCATGAAAGAGCAGCTCAAGAGCCTAAATCTAGTGGAGACTGAAGAATTATACCTCTACAAATTTTCTCTGTACCATGGTGATAGAGAAAGAATGGAAGCTTGGCAAAATGGCGGCTTCCCACCAGAAGATGAGATTAGGAGAGCTCAGTTAGAGGGTATTAGTAGAAGGTAAAGTAAATTAATAGTTGTGTTCTGCTTTTTTTCTGAGTTATGTCCTCTTCCTCATTTTAAAGTGAATCATGCTTTCACAATCTGCATTAATAAGTATACTCGCTCAATCTCTTATTCTTTTTATTCATTTGATAATAACTTTCTAGCCCTTAGTGGCAAAAGCTTTATGATTCCATCTTCTTCTTCCAAACAGGCTGCAAGGATTTTGTTTGACACTTTCAATTCTACCGACATCCAGGCGCTGGTTTGATGGAGTGGTGAAAGAGATAGAACAAGAAGCAAGGCGGGGATTGGATGGGTTTGATGCACTTGATGATCCAACAGCAGTTGTTTAGGATGTTTTTTTTTTTTTTTTTTTGAAATTTAAACAATAAGCTTTGATGATCTGAAATTTTTTTTCTTCTTCAAATTGGAATTATATATTTTTACATTGCAGTCATATCTGATACTCGTAAAGTGCATCTTCTTCTTTTTCTTCTTGTTTGTTGTTTGATTACACTTTAATCTTCATAGAAATTGACATTTTCTCCCCCATCAACTCTAGAGCTAATCAGGAAGGTAGAACAGTTCTTGGTTTGCAGACCTCAGAAAATCAATTAGTTAAACAAAAACATAGAGAAGAAAAAGAGGAGCTAAATTTGTTGATGTTGTGACAAACTCTCCGACCTTTTATTTAGCGAGAAGTGATACCGAATCAAGTTTGCATTGCTGGTTTGTCGTGTGGCTGTGCACGAGATTACTAGTCATCGTCCTCCATGCAGAGTGAGGTGTGCATGAGAGAATGCTCTAATTAATATCTTCCTTCATCAGGCGATTGTGCGTGCATGTTGGGGCTCTTTGCTTACATATGGTTCCTTTTTATGCCAGGAATTGCATGTTTGGGCTCTTTGCTTACATATGGTTCCTTTTTATGCCAGGAATTGCATGTTTGGGCTCTTTGCCTATATATGGTTCCTTTTTATGCCTGGAACTGGTACTTTTAGTCCACTGAACCTGTGTTAGTACCAGAAATAACAACATGAAGATACCTATCAAGAAAAATATAAGTGACCAAGTGAGTAGACCGGCTCCCTAAGGATTCCTCGTAGGTCTGGCATACTTATATTAGACTTTCAGAGATAAATAAGTAAAGAGAACTTGAAACACTAAAACATTGATCAAATCATATTGGAGATGAGCTTGTAAGTTGTATTGTGTGGTAGGTAAAGAGGAGGCACAACTTGGGCTGAAAGCACCTGAACTGAACTTTCCACTGACTCATTTTCTCTTGAGCGGCTAAAAATGGGACCATCAAGAGACTGGCCTACCTCAAAATCTGACCTCAATCAGTGATTAAAATATTGTAATACTTCGTCAACATATCGTTGAAATATCGTGTATCGGTGGATCTCGACATGATATATAGAAAAGAAATATCAGCACCTCAATATTTTGGCGATTTATTGAAAATTTCACCAATTTTTCACAATTTATCAGCAATTTATTGAATTTTCGCCAATATTTTGATGGGTTAAACTTCAAAAAATTTCAAATCTTCTACTGTTGTCGAGGGAATCGAACCCTAACCAAAATGTTCACCAATCGCTAAGACAAGTTTGCCCCTTATTATATGTGACACTAAAAATATATATACTAAAACTCATTATATAAACATAATATTAAAAGAATGTTTTAAATAACAAATTAATTATTATTATTTTATAATTAAATAAAAAATCATTTAATTAATTACTAAAAATATAAAATTTATCGTGATAATTTTTTTCATAGTGTTTTTAATATCATTAATATATTAATTAAATATTAAAAATCATACATATATCATTATCTATTTTATATCATTTGACACAATTGAATTAAATGGATTATAAATTTAATTTTAATATTAAATATATATTTTAATAATCAAATATCACAATATTATGTCAAATAATATTTAATATAATTTAATAATAAATATACACTTATAAAATACATATTTTTTAGTCTATGCATACGATATTATTATCAAATGTGATAAATTATATTATATATGTATTAATTTTTTGAACAAAACAATTTTAAAATATCTATTATATTTTTAATTTTATTTTTAAAATTTTATTTTTTATATATTTATAAGTTCTGATTAATTTTAAGTCAATTAATATTTTTTATCAAAATATAGATATATTTTCAATATATCCCATATCCGTTAAATAAAATAATAGTATAAATATTAATAATTTCATCCTTATCCTCAACCACCACCACCACCACTTAAATAAAAAAAAAAAAAAGTTCCCCCAGTGGGAATCTACCTCGAGATCGGGCAAAATGGGAGACGTGGCCTCCCAAAGGAAAATCACCAACCCATGGGCCATGGCACTTGCGGAAAAAGCTGTCAACCCGGGACCACGCTTGTCAACAACGTCAACGACAAAATGAAATGAACTAAAAAAAGGAAAGGAGGAGGATGGTAATCCTTCATGGACAAGAAAGGAAACGGAGGAGAACTAGATTTTTGTATCTCCATCTTCTAATGGGATTCTCTCTTCAGCTTCAAGATGCCACAGTTTTCGGCATTCTTTTTGCAATTACCTGTCTGTGGTTGGTTAATGCCAAAAGCAACAAGAACAAAGGCAGAAGCCCACCAGAGCCCTCCGGGGCATGGCCTGTAATGGGTCACCTTCATCTTCTAGGAGCAGACAAGCCACTACATAGGACATTTGGAGTCATGGCTGATGAGTATGGACCAATCTTCTCCATTCGTCTTGGCCTTCGAACAGCTCTGGTGGTTAGTAGCTCGGAAGTAGCAAAAGAATGTTACACTGCCAAGGACAAGGCACTCGCCAATCGACCAAGATCCTTAGCAGTAAAGCTCATGGGCTATGACCATGCCATGTTTGCGTTTGAACGTCACGGTCCATACTGGCGTGATGTGCGGAGGCTAGCCATGGTTGAGCTCCTCTCCAACCGCCAGCACGAGATGCTCAAGCATGTCCGGGACTCAGAAGTCAAGTTTTTCATCCAAGAGCTCTATGGGCAATGGGTAGATAATAGAGGCAGCCCTGTTTTGGTGGACATGAAGAAAAAGTTTGAGCACCTTGTAGCAAATTTGGTGATGAGAACAGTTGCTGGGAAACGGTGTGGAAATGGCGAGTCAAACTGGTGCCAACCCCTAGGTGATTTCTTGAATCTAATGGGGCAATTTATGGTTTCTGATGCAGTACCCTTCCTTGGATGGTTAGACACAGTGAGGGGATATACAGCAAAAATGAAGGGAACAGCTAGGCAGTTGGATCAGGTTATTGGAAGATGGGTGGAGGAGCATCGTCAGAAGAGGCTTTCCGGAAGCATCAATGAGGCTGAGCAAGACTTCATTCATGCCATGCTGTCTGTTATAGATGATGCTCAGTTATCTGCTCATGACCATGACCATGATACTGTCATCAAGGCCACTTGCTTGGTATGTTTATACTACTTCATGACACCACCATCCTCATGAGCATCTGCAACTTCATCAAGACCTTGATAATACACGTATTACTCCATCATGATCTATTTTTTCCTTCTGCTATACAGTATTTCAGGTCTATTGAAGTAACTCTTTTTCTTTCTTTGACAAAAATTGTCGAGACCATTCCCTAAGGAAACAGCAGACAGAATTCATAAATTAGGCAGGAATAACAGGAACTGGGATAATTTTTTTTTTTTACCCGGATTCCCTAGTCATAATTCTTCTGCCGCTAGACATACTATTTCACAAATGATGTATGGACTTTTTTCTTTAATCACAAGTTCAACATGGGTGTAATATGTTGATGCAGACTGTCATGTTGGCGGGCAATGATACAATAGCGATCACACTCACCTGGGCCCTCTCTCTGCTAATGAACAACCCTCGTGCGCTAAAAAAGGCACAAGAAGAGTTGGACTTCCATGTGGGAAGGAATCAGCAAGTGTACGAATCAGAAATAAAGAAGCTAGTCTACTTGCAAGCCATTATCAAGGAGACCTTACGACTATACCCTGCTGGGCCGCTTGCACTGCCACATGAGGCCATGGAGGACTGCACTATTGCAGGATTCCACATCCAAGCTGGGACTCGCCTTCTGGTTAACCTCTGGAAGTTACACCGCGATCCCACAATTTGGTCGGATCCTTTGGAGTTCCAACCTGAGAGGTTCCTGACAAAGCATGTGGGTTTGGACGTTAGGGGTCAACATTTTGAACTTCTACCATTTGGGTCAGGCAGAAGGATGTGCCCAGGAATCTCACTTGCTCTGGAGATCCTGCAGCTGACACTAGCCAGATTGCTTCATGGTTTTGAATTGGGAGTGGTTGTAGATTCACCTCTGGATATGACTGAAGGTGTTGGGCTCACTATACCTAAAGCAACTCCACTGGAGGTCACCCTAGTCCCAAGGCTACCCTCCGAGCTCTACCACTAAAGTAGTATCCTAATGTGTGCCACAAAATCCCCTGGTTAGCCCAGGAAGGGTCTACTCCACTGGAGGTCACTCGGAATGCATATCCGCCTAAATAAACCTCGATGAAGAGCCTCATATCTTGGGATGTTACATCACTTGCCGTCCTTGCATATCTACTCAAGCTTTCTTAATCAGGATACTTTCTAGGTACCTTGTGTTTGTAATTTAACTGGAACATGTTAAAATTAGGAGTCCTGGGTCTATTTTGGGAATGTTTTTTAAAATAATTCTTAAAAAAAATATATATTTTTTAAACTATTTTCAAAAATTGTTTTATCATATTTTCTAAAATAAAAATATGTTTGAAATTTTAGAACGTTCTTAACATGTTTTTTTCTTTTTTAATTTTCAAATACTTTTTTAAAAATGACCTTTCATCTCCAATGCTTTATTTTCAACCATTTCTAAAAATTAATTAAATATGTTTTTCATGTTTTTTTATTCTCAAAAATAAAATAATTATTCTTATAACAATTAATTTGTAAACCTAACTTAAGCCTTTTTTTTTTTTTTAAATAAAATAAAATAGAAATGTTGAATTCAAAGTGCTTAAGAATAACAGGTGAGTGAATGGAATGAGTGTGGCCTTTAAAGCTCATCATTTGTAACATGATTTAAGAACTTGTTTAATAGAGGTTTTAAAAAGCGTTCACAATCTTTTTTAGAGCTTAAAAATATTTCTTTTGATAAAAAATTTTAAATATTAAAAATACATTCTAAAATTACTATCAAACAAATTTAAAAAATGTGTTTACCAATGTTTTTACTAAACATGATTTTTGTGAAAGTATTTTCTCTAATAGTCTTTTTCAGATAATCATTTATTAAGAGTTATTTGACAGTGATCCTAAAAGTGCTTTACTATAAAAGGAGTTAAAAAAACATTGAATGTTTTTTACTATCAAATTTAAAATGCCACTGATTTTTGTGAAAGTATTTTCTCTAATAGTTTTTTTTAGAGAATCATTTATTAAGAGTTATCTTGACAGTGATTCTAAGAAGTGTTTTTACCCTAAAAAGATGTTTTTAAAAAAAAAACGTTGAATGTTTAACAAAATTTAGGAAATACTATTCAGATTTTGAAAAATCATTTTTTAGAAAAACACTTAAGATGAATTTCTGAAAAATAATATTTTATGAGAAAACATTATTATTAAAGAAACTTTGAATATAAATACTTTCAAGCGCATTCTCACTATTGTTTTAAGAGTGTTTGAAAATAATTGTAGAAAGTATTTCTAATATCTTTAATACTTGAAAGATAAAAAATTTAATGTTAAAATATTAAAAATACTTCTAAAAATACTATAAACACTCGAAGAATTACAGGTGATTTTTTAACTTTTTAAAACCCTTGTCTAAATTTTATCTTTTTTTTTTTTTTTTTTTTTGGTCAAAAATATTTTTTTAAGCTAGAACAAGAAGTACTCTAACTTTAAAGAATCCTTACCCAGCCGTTAACGTTTTAAACACCGTAGTTACTAGGCCCTACTCTCATGCTATTGTTTAAATAAACAGGAACACTTTTGTTACTTGGTGCTGGAACGCATTAGAACTATAGACAAAACAGAAGATTCCATGGTTTTATTTAGGCACCAAACCCACTCATTCAAGCATATTTAAATTTAAATGCAGCCGTCCATGAATAAACAACAGACCCATTACCAAGAAGGTGATCATCCTTTTTCAGGGTTGGTTCTTGAAAATTCAAAATCAGTTAGCTGAAGAACAGAAAGGAAAAGTGTTGGAGTGTTACATCTCATATTCAAAGCATGGAATTAAATAGAAAAGAAGAAAGATTTAAAATAGAAAGCAAGTTAGATGAGAAGAGTTAGTTGGAAGAGTTGTTATTTTAGTTTATTCTTTACTCTGTTATTGTGTCATTGGTGTATTATAAATAGGACTCAAGTCTGATGTAGTTTTTCAATTTTTTTTAGTTTTTGCAATTCATTTTCCTTTACGTCCTTTGTTTCTTGGTGTTTTTCATCAGTTTCAGATTCTTCTGATTCTCAACATGGTATCAGAGCCAAACCCTAAAGCTTCCGCAACCTAAATCAATCAATTTCTTCTCAACTTCTGCCTTGCGAAATTCTGCTATGGAATTCTCGCATTGATTGTCTTCCGGCTTCTTGCATTTTCTTGAATAAATTCTTGAAAATAAGTTCTAGTGATTCTCCTCTTGTCAATCCCTCTCTTGTGCATCCTTCATCTAATTCTTTTAATCAGCCTCCTATCAATCCTTCAGATGACTCATCGAGTCCGTATTACCTACATCCAAGCGACAATCTTGGTGCTTTGTTAGTATTAGAAATCTTCAATGGAGAAAACTATGTTGTATGGAGTCGTTCGATAGTCATTGCATTGACAGTAAAACACAAGGTACAATTTATAGATGGTTCAATTGTTTCTCCTTCTACTGATCAACTTGTTAAACACACAGCATGGTTAAGGCCAAATAATCTGGTTCTTTCTTGGTTGATGAATTCCATTTCAAAAGAAATACGAAATAGCTTGTTGTTTATGGTATCTGCTATTGATCTTTGGAATGAGTTTAAAGTCAGATATCTCAAGAATGATGGACCAAGGGTTTTCCAACTTGAGAAATCTTTGAGTTGCATCAGTCAAGGTGCTTTGTCTGTTACTGAATATTTAAGTACCTTTAAGACCCTTTGGGATGAGTACATTAGCTATAGGTCATTTCCAACATGCACTTGTGGCAAGATGGCAACATGCACTTGTGAACTTTTCAACTTCCTACAAATCAGACAACAATCTGATTATGTACTCAAATTCTTGGTGGGGCTAAATGATTCTTATGCCTCTATCAGAAGTCAATTGCTGCTAATGGTTCCATTACCAAATGTCCAAGGTTTTCTCTCTACTGCTTCAAGAAGAAAGTCAGAGGCAACTCACAAACTCTGCTACATATAATGAGACTCATGCTTTGATGCCAAAGTAATCCAATCAGCAGAATTACCGGCCATAATCTTTCAAGGACAAACCAAAGAAATCTGCCCTACACTCTACTCATTGTGGCTATAATGGTCACACAATGGACAAATGTTTTCAACTTCATGATCCCCTGGCTGGAATGGACCAAAGGGAAAAAGAAATATGGCTTCTGCTCATGCTGCCATTACTACTCTAGAGGTCCCCAATCAAAATAGCAATGAGCAACAAAAGTTTTGTTTCACTCCAAAGGAATTTCATAAACTAATGGCGCTTGCAAATTCAGTTCAACCAAATTCTTCCAATCAGAATAATGTCCAACCAGCTGTTAACCTTGTCACCACCTTTCACTTTTCTAGTAAAGTTCAACCCACACTTAAACCAATTTTTTTTTCTTGTAATTCTGTTACTTCTAAGCCAAATTCCACTTCATATTGGCTTCTTGATACGGGTGCAACATACCATATGATTTGTTCACCACTTTTATACCATTCTACACCTAAACCAATTAATGCATCCATCAATCTTCCTAATGGTACTACAGTTCCAGCCACACACATTGGTACTGTATGTCTCTCAGATTCCTTATTTTTACATAATGTCTTGTGTGTTCCTATTTTTCATTCAATCTATTATCTGTTTCCAAACTCACTAAACAATCTAATATTTCTCTTACCTTTACTGCTTCTCATTGCCTTTTACAGGATCAGTCAATGGAGAAGATGATTGGGATTGCTCTTGAAAAAGGACTTTACCATCTGATTCCAGCTTATGAATCAACATTTATCACTCTTGCATGGGCCCTCTCTCTTCTACTGAACAATCGCCATGCGCTAAAAAAAGCACAAGCAGAGCTGGAAATCCATGTGGGAAAGCATCGCCAAGTGGATGGATCAGATATAAAGAACCTAGTCTACTTGCAAGCCATCGTCAAGGAAACATTACGGCTGTACCCTCCTGGGCCACTTTCCCTGCCACGTGAGGCCATGGAAGATTGCACTGTGGCTGGCTTTCACATCCAAGCTGGGACGCGCCTTTTGGTTAATCTCTGGAAGTTGCATCGTGACCCCAGAGTCTGGTTGGACCCTTTGGAGTTCCAACCAGAGAGGTTCCGGACAAAGCATGCAGGTTTGGATGTTAGGGGTAAAAATTATGAACTTCTACCCTTTGGTTCAGGTAGAAGGGTATGCCCAGGAATCTCATTTGCACTGGAGTTGACGCATCTGACGCTAGCCAGACTGCTTCATGGTTTTGAATTGGGAGCGGTTGCAGATTCACGGGTGGATATGACTGAAAGTCCTGGGTTGACTGCCCTCAAAGCAACCCCACTGGAAGTCACAATTGTTCCAAGGCTACCTTTCGAGCTCTATAGTTATGAAGCAGCATAGAAAGTAAATAATACTCTTATGTGAGCCGGAGAGTCCCCTAATTAGCCCAGTGCTTTAGTTTAGGGTATATTTATGTTGGTGTGACTGACTATGAATTGCCGGTGTAGTGGGTGTTCTCCTTTCTCATCTTCTCATCTCAAATTTCATCCACTTGGATAGTGATAAATTTCCATCTATGAGTAATTCTTTTTGCATTACTTAAAATATCTTAAGCCTGTTTTTGAGAAAAAATAAAAAATAAAAAACCATGCCTGAGACTAAAAAAAGAAAAAAAAAAAAAGAAAAGAAAATGCATGGTTTTATGTTCTACGTATTTTAACTATTTTCGTTTATTTTAAAAAATAAATATAAAAATGATATATGATAATAAAAATAAATAAATAAATAAATTACTAACATGAAAGTTATTTAAATTTTTTTAAAAATATTTCAAGTTCTAAAATAAAATTTTATTCATAAAACATCAAAAAACAATTTTAAAAAACAATTCTTAAATATCATTTTTCATAACTATTTTTTAAAACACTTCTCAAATACAACCTTAAATTTTGAACTCCTTCCAAAACCAAGTTTCGATGATGCTGCAACTTATGCTTCTTCATCATTTGGAGTGCCTACTCTTGACTTATTAACACATCATAAAACAATTGATCCTGATTTTCATAGTAAAATCATAAGGATTAATTGGGAAATAGTTAACTGTACAAAGCTGCAGCCTGCAGGCCCTCATGATCGACCTGCACTTAGCATTTTCTTTCCTACAAGATGAATACAACATTTGGCAGCAAGCATAGGATCATCATGAACGACCTATTGAAATCAATATTATAATATCTTATATTAACTGAGCATCCAACCCACCACCACAACTTAGACAACTCTAAAGAAATTAGAATCCAATTACTATATTATTGGTAGAAGGTTGGAATCAAATGCTCTAAATTAATAATTTCCCTTAAGCGGACAAGAGGTTTTACATGTTCACATATATGCCATACAATCTCATGGAATATTTCTAATATTATAGATCGGATTCCAAAAATGTATTTGTCAATGTTTTTACTAAAAATGGTTTTTTGTAAAAGTATTTTCTCTAATAGTCTTTTTCGGTGAATCATTTATTAAGAATCATCTTGGTAATGATCCTAGGAAATGCTTTTAGCCTAAAAATTATTTTTTAAAAACATCACATATTTGATAGAATTTAAGAAATATTTTCAAAATTTTCAAATTATTTTTTAGAGAAATACTTCATGATTTTTTGTAAAACAATTTATGAAAAAACATTGTCATTAAAGAAACTATGAGTAGAAACACTTTCATACAACCGTCGGTGTTTTTCTAAAAAGTATTATATGTGACTTTTTAGTCTAAATTTTATCTTTTTTTTTTCAAAAATATTTTTTAAGCTAGAACTAGAAGTACTTTCTAACTTTAAAGATATTTACATGACCGTTAACGTTTTAGACACCGTGGTTACCAGGCCCTACTATCATGCTATTGCTTATATAAAAACAAACATATTTAAATGCATTAGAACTTTAGACAAAACAGAAGATTCCTTACTTTTATTTAGGCACCAAACCCACTCATTCAAGCATATTTAAATTTAAATGCAGTAGTCCATGTATACACAAAAGACCCATTACCAAGAAGGTGATCATCCTTTTTAAGGAGTTTTGGGCCAAAATGGGCTTCTTCATAAACTTAGTATTAAAAGTGGGCTTCTTCCAAAACTATTGTTCAAAATAGCCCCCATCAATCCACATAAGCATAAAAACCATTTTTTATACTATTTTTGTTTACTTTCCTAACTTCCCATCTCGTTCTCTGTTCTCTGTGTAATTTTTTTCTTCAAAACCCTAGCCCCACCAATGGGCCACTGTGAGAGAGACATTGTTGGAGCTACAAAGCATCACGGTTGAGGTTGGTCCCAATCTTCTTTTTGGCTTATTTTATGTAAAGTTTTTGGCACTTTCCCATTTTTTCCCCATATCGGAATCTCGGTTATCAAATTTTTTTTTTCCCCATTACTTTTGCTTTTCTATTTTGTTTACGTCCTTCACGGCTATTTTAGCATAAATGGTTTGTTATCATCCAAAGATTGAAGCCCTTAAGATGCAGATGTTTGTTGAAATTTCTGGGGAAAATGAAATTTTATGGGAAAAAAAGAACAGATCCGTGATTCTAATATATAGGTTGTGTAAGATAAAAAGGGTAGATCCTTCGTAGAAAGAGGAGTCCATATCACTCGAGGTTTGCTTTACCACCAGCTAAAATAAATCCCTGGATGTTAGAGGAAATAGCCTAAAAAAAATAATGGGTAAATATTTGTGCTAGTAAATTTCATCAAAAAAATATTCTTTTCTTCTTCCCTATTTTTAAATAAACAACAACTTTCTAATGGGTAAGCAAACTAGAATCAAAGATGAATTATATTCCTATTGACTATTTAGATATATACCATGTGCCATTCCCAGAACCCCCATATACATTTTTATCCTCACGATTATTACAGTCACCCATCTCTTCAGACCTACCATCAGTGCAACACCCTACTTTTTCAGACCTACCATCAATGCAACCCCCTACATCTTTAGACCCACCATCAGTACAACCCTCTCTTTCTTTAGACTTACCTTCAGTTCAGGCCCCTACTTCTTTAAACCCACCATCAACACAACCCCCTACCTCTTCAGACTCAATATCAGTACAACCCCATACCTCTTTAGACCTACCTCCATTACAACCCCCTACTTCTTTAAACCCACCATTAGTGGAGATTGACACATCTACTCAACTAGATTTACTGTCAACCATTCCGAGGGTAGGCAGGACCTATGTCAACCTAGATTGCTACCTCCACCACCACCTCTATTTTCAGCTCCAATCCTATCACAAACATATGTTCTTCATGTGTCACATGCAGTACCTGCTACAGTTAGACAGGAGTGTCCAAAAAGGAAGAGAGTACCAGTTACACATAGGTTCTCTCCTTGTGAAAGCATGTGAGATTATATATGTTTTTTTTCCCACTATATTAATGTTTATTGGGTATTTTTTGTGACTTTGATTTAACTACTAAAAATTACATTTTGCAGTAGACTTCTTCTAATTAATTTCATTAGCTAATTTTGTCAAAAAAATCTATATATGACAACTACGGCTTAAGAGTATACTATTATTTCGATAAAGATAAATTTGACATAATACAAATAAATTAATATCTTAAAAAATAACAAATTAAATATCTTAAATTAATAAATTATACAATTTTATATATTATTTATATGTTATATAAGTTTATTATTTAATATTATTAATTTATTAATAAATAAAATATTCATTTATAATATCTTCTATTTATCAATTTATGTTTGTTAAAGTAATACTAAATTCTTAAGTTTAAATATAAATAATTTATTATTAAAGTAAATATCTTTAATTTTAATAATAAATGTAATTAATAGTTTTTAATTAAATTTGAAAAAAAAAATTATAATTGAAATCTCAGTTAGCAACTGCAGCTTAAAAGTATACTATTATTTCGATAAAGATAAATTTGTCATAATAAAATTAAATTAATATCTTAAAAAACAACAAATTAAATATCTTAAATTAATAAATTATACAATTATATATAATTTATATCTTATATATATTTTAAGATTATTAATTTAGTAATAAATAAAATATCCATTTATAATATCTTCTATTTATCAATTTATGTTTGTTGAAGTAATACTAGATTCTTAAGTTTAAATATAAATAATTTATTATTTAAGTATATTTTTTTATTTCAATAATAAATTATAATTTAACAATTTTTAATTAAAAAAAATAATTGAAGCCTCAATTGATAATTGCGACTTTAGTTCAAAAATGAAGGCGCAGTTGTCAATTGAGGTTTCAATTTAAAAATGAAGCCTCAATTGGCAACTGCGACTTTATTTAAAAAAATGAAGCCTCAGTTGCCAATTGAGGCTTCAGTTTAAAAATAAAGCTTCAGTTTAAAAATAAAGCCTCAGTTGACAACTACGACTTTAGTTCAAAAATGAAATCTTAATTGCCAATTGAGGTTTTAGTTTAACAATGAAACCTCAGTTGACAATTACAATTTTAGTTCAAAAAATGAAGCCTCAGTTGGCAACTGCGACTTCAGTTCAAAAATGAAGTCTCAATTGTCAATTGAGGTTTTAACTAAAATGATGAAAAAAAAAATTTATAACATGGCACCTACGTGCCACCAAAGAGGCTAATTTGAATATAAGTTTCATAAAGTGGTTAAATCCTATATATATTTTTTTTAATAAATGGGCCATTTTCACCCAAAACTCCTTTTTCAGGGTTGGTTGTTCAAAATTTAAAATCAGTTAGCTGAAGAACAGTAAGGAAAAGAACAGAGCTGAATTTGCAGAAAAGTTTTTTTTTTTTTCATTTTCCTTTTCTAAGGATCTTGGAATCCTTTTCCTAGTATAGACAGAGCATTAGAGGTATATATATGGTAGTGGGAAGTGATTCTTCCCCATAAAAGATTTTTTTTTCTATTGAGTCATGGGATTCTATCTTCAGCTTCAAGGGATCATACTTTTTAGCCTTCTGTTTGCTATCATCTGTTTGTGGTTGATTAAGGCCAAAGGGAACAGAAACAGAGGCAAAAGGGCACCAGAACCATCACGGGCATGGCCTTTAATCGGACACCTTCATCTTCTACGAGCAGGCAAGCCCCAACATCAAGCATTTGGACCCATGGCAGATAAGTATGGACCAACCTTTTGCTTTCATATTGGCCTGCGCAAAACTTTGGAGGTTAGCAGCTGTGAAGTAGCAACAGAATGTTTAACTACCATGGACAAAGCATTTTCCACTCGACCAGATCCTTGGCAGGAAAGCTCATGGGCTATGACCAAGCCATGTTTGGCTTCTCTCCTTACGGGCCATACTGGCGTGATGTAAGGAAGCTGACCTCAGTTGAGCTCCTCTCAAACCGCCAGCTTGAGTTACTCAACCATGTCCGGGACTCAGAAGTTAAGCTTTTCATCAAAGAGCTCTACGGGCAACGGATACAAAATGGGGACAGGCCTCTCTTGGTCGAGATGAAGGAGAAGTGTTGGCACCTGGCAGCAAATGTAATGGTGAGCGCGGTAGCTGGGAAATTTTGGCACCGTTACAAATGACTATGAGTCAAGACGGTGCCGGAAGGCCCTTGGCGATTTGTTATATCTTTCGGGGATATTTATTGTTTCTGATGCAATCCCCTTCCTTGGCTGGTTGGACACTGTGAGAGGATATACTGCAAAATGAAGAGAACAGTTAGGGAGGTGGATCAGGTGCTGGGAAGCTGGGTGGAGGAGCATCGCCGGAAGAGGTTCTCTGGAAGCATGAACTAGGCTGAGCAAGACTTCAACCATGTCATGCTGTCTGTTATTGAGGATGGTCAGTTCTCTGATCATGACCATGACACTGTCATTAAGGCTACTTGCTTGGTATGTTTCTTCTACTTTCCTTGGTCAAATTCCATAAACCTCCACACACTTAACAGCAAACCTCCATCATGATTTGTTTTGTCCAGATGGTACACTTGCTATTTCAGGACTGATGATTAACTCTCAACTTTCTTTGACAAAATTTCTGGGAATAATGAAAACTATGATAAACTTTTAAATTGTTCTACTAACAGCCAGACATACTGTTTTTTAACACACACTGATCAAAGAAGCCATATCACCAGCTCAAAAGACCAACATGGATGTAATGTTGATGCAGACTCTTATAATAGGCGGCTCTGATTCTACTGTGATCACACTGACCTGGGCCCTCTCTCTGCTAATGAACAATCCCAGCACTCTAAAAAGAGCACAAGATGAGTTAGACATCGAAGTGGGAAAGCATCGCCAAGTGGATGAGTCAGACATAAAGAACCTAGTCTACTTGCAATCCATCATCAAGGAAACCTTACGACTGTACCCTGCTGCACCGCTTTCAGTGCCATGTGAGGCCATGGAGGATTGCACCATGGCAGGCTTCCACATCCAAGCTGGGACGCGCCTTTTGGTTAACCTCTGGAAGTTGCATAAGGACCCCAGAATTTGGTCGGATCCTTTGGAGTTCCAACCTGAGAGGTTCCTAACGAAGCATGTGGATTTGGATGTTAGGGGTCAAAATTTTGAATTTCTACCATTTGGGTCAGGCAGAAGGGTATGCCCAGGAATCTCATTTGCGCTTGAGGTCGTGCATCCGACTTATTTAAGATCATACATCAGTTGATTATGATCATCTTCATCGATCAAATAGAGTTCATATGTTGATGCTTCTGTTGGTATTTGATTTGATAATTTTTCTTGCTTCTGCTTCAAAGTTTCTTGTTTGTGTTGAGCCTAGCTCATATTTTTAAGTCAACTCAGCGTAAGGGAAAAACACAAATGGGATTTGTGTTTTTTTTTTTTTTTTTTCTACCAGCAGAATGGTCTTATTTGGAAGCTTGTGCAAACATAGCTTTTTTATATAACTATGGGGCTAGCCACACTCCACATGATTTTCAATGTACAAATAGGCATAATAACAACTGGCCAAAGAGATGGTTTTTTTCATACTCAGAACTATCTTCTATTAGACTTCAAAGGTGCTTCATATTTTCTATCATGCATGTGTGTGGAACATGAATTCCTACTTGTGTGGAACATGAATTCCTACTTGTGAGTGTTCTAGTGTATGTAGTTTTGAGCCATTTTGGAGAAGTGATTCTTTCCCCTGATCCATTCTCTCTGGTACTAAATAGTCATGGGATTCTCCCTTCAGCCTCAAGAGATCACAGTTTTTGGGCTTCTTGCTACAATCTGTCTGTTGTTGGAAACAGCACTTAATGCCAAAAGGAACAAGATCAAGGAAAGCAAAAGGCCACCAGAGCCGTCCGGACAATGGCCTCTTATCGGTCACCTCCATCTTCTAGGAGCAGACAAGCTGCTACATCGGAAACTTGGAGACATGGCTGACAAGTATGGACCAATCTTTTGCATTCATCTTGGCTTTCGTAAAGCTCTGGTGGTTAGTAGATGGGAAGTAGCAAGGAATGCTACACTACCAATGACAAGGTATTCGCCACTCAACCAATGGCTGACAGTTTTTTTTTTTTTTTTGAAATTTAAACAATAAGCTTTGATGATCTGAAAGTTTTTTTCTAGCTTCTTCAAATTGGAATTATATATTTTTACATTGCATTCATATATGATACTCGTAAAGTGCATCTTCTTCATTTTCTTCTTGTTTGTTGTTTGATTACACTTTAATCTTCATAGAAATTGACATTTTCTCCCCCATCAACTCTAGAGCTAATCAGGAAGGTAGAACAGTTCTTGGTTTGCAGACCTCAGAAAATCAATTAGCTAAACAAAAACATAGAGAAGAAAAAGAGGAGCTAAATTTGTTGATGTTGTGACAAACTCTCCCACCTTTTATTTAGCGAGAAGCTATGATGAGAAGTGATACTGAATCAAGTTTACATTGCTGGTTTGTCGTGTGGCTGTGCACGAGATTACTAGTCATCGTCCTCCATGCAGATGAGGTGTGCATGAGAGAATGCTCTAATATCTTCCTTCATCAGGCGATTGTGAGTGCATGTTGGGGCTCTTTGCTTACATATGGTTCCTTTTTATGCCAGGAATTGCATGTTTGGGCTCTTTGCCTACATATGGTTCCATTTTATGCCTGGAACTGATACTTTTAGTCCACTGAACCTGTGTTAGTACCAGAAATAACAACATGAAGATACCTATCAAGAAAAATATAAGTGACCAAGAGAGTAGACTGGCTCCCTAAGGATTCCTCGTAGGTCTGGCATACTTACATTAGACTTTCAGAGATAAATAAGTAAAGAGAACTTGAAACACTAAGTAACATTGATCAAATCATATTGGAGATGAGCTTGTAAGTCTATGTATTGTGTGGTAGGTAAAGAGGAGGCACAACTTGGGCTGAAAGCACCTGAACTGAACTTTCCACTAACTCATTTTTTCTTGAGCAGCTAAAAATTGGATCATCAAGAGACTGCCCTACCTCAAAACCTGACCTCAACTAGTATTAAAATATCATGTATAGATGGATCTCGACACAAAATATAGGAAAGAAATATTGGCACCTCGATATTTCGACAAATTATCAAAAATTTCATCTATTTTTCACAATTTATCTATAATTTATTGATTTTTCACCAATATTTTGACTGATCAAACTTCAAAAAATTCAAATTTTCTACCGCTGCTAAGGGGAATCCAACCCTAGCCAAAATGTTCACCAACCACTGAGACAAGTTTGCCCATTGTTATATGTTTGGTACTAAATATATATATACTAAAACTCATTATATAAATATAATATTTAAAGAATGTTTTAAAGAATAAATTAATTATAATTATTTCATAATTACATAAAAAAAATCATTTAATTAATTACCAAAAATATAAGATTTATCTTGATAATTTTCTTCTATTAATATATTAATTAAATATTAAAAATCATATATATATATATATATATATATATCATTATTTATTTTATATTATTTAATACAATTGAATAAAATGGATTATAAATTTAATTTTAATATTAAATATATTTTTTAATAATCAAATATCATAATATTATATCGAATAATATTTAATATAATTTAATAATAAATATACACTTGTAAAATATATATTTGTTTATTCTTACATATAATATTATTATCAAATATGATAAATTATATTGTGTATAATTTTTTTTAATAAAATAACTTTAAAATATATATTATATTTTTAATTTTATTTTTAAAATTTTATATATATATTTATAAGTTTTAATTAATTTTGTATTTATCGATATTTTATATTAAAATATCCATGGAGATTTATCATAAAATGAATTAACAATATATTTGTAAGCATGGATACTTTCATCCTTATCCTCGATCAGCACTTCCCAAATAAGGTAGCTCAGTGCGAATCTACCTCGAGATCGGCCAAAAAAGGTACCTCAGTGCGAATCTACCTTGAGATCCGGCAACATGGGAAACGTGGCCTCCAAAAGTAAAACGTGGGCAAAATGCGAGTCTACCAACCCATGGGCCATGGCAGTTGAGGAAAAAGCTGTCAGCCAGGGACCACGCTTGTCAGCAACGTCAACGACAAAATGAAATGAGCTAAAAAAAGGAAAGGAGGAGGATGGTAATCCTTCATTGACAAGAAAGGAACGGAGAAGAACTAGATTTTTGTATCTCCATCTTCTAATGGGATTCTCTCTTCAGCTTCAAGATGCCACAGTTTTCGGCATTCTTTTTGCAATTATCTGTCTGTGGTTGGTTAATGCCAAAGGTAACAAGAACAAAGGCAGAAGCCCACCAGAGCCCTCCGGGGCATGGCCCGTAATGGGTCACCTTCATCTTCTAGGAGCAGACAAGCCACTACATAGGACATTTGGAGCCATAGCTGATGAGTATGGACCAATCTTCTCCGTTCGTCTTGGCCTTCGAACAGCTCTGGTGGTTAGTAGCTCGGAAGTAGCAAAAGAATGTTACACTACCAAGGACAAGGCACTCGCCACTCGACCAAGATCCTTAGCAGTAAAGCTCATGGGCTATGACCATGCCATGTTTGCGTTTGAACGTCACGGTCCATACTGGCGTGATGTGCGGAGGCTAGCCATGGTTGAGCTCCTCTCCAACCGCCAGCACGAGATGCTCAAGCATGTCCGGGACTCAGAAATCAAGTTTTTCATCCAAGAGCTCTATGGGCAATGGATAGATAATGGAGGCAGCCCTGTTTTGGTGGACATGAAGAAAAAGTTTGAGCACCTGGTAGCAAATTTGGTGATGAGAACAGTTGCTGGGAAACGCTGTGGAAATGGCGAGTCAAGATGGTGCCAAGCCCTAGGTGATTTCATGAATCTAATGGGGCAATTTATGGTTTCTGATGCAGTACCCTTCCTTGGATGGTTAGACACGGTGAGGGGATATACAGCAAAAATGAAGGGAACAGCTAGGCAGTTGGATCAGGTTATTGGAAGATGGGTGGAGGAGCATCGTCAGAAGAGGCTTTCCGGAAGCATCAATGAGGCTGAGCAAGACTTCATTCATGCCATGCTGTCTGTTATAGATGATGCTCAGTTCTCTGCTCATGACCATGACCATGATACTGTCATCAAGGCCACTTGCTTGGTATGTTTTGTTAAATTTCTATATTCTCCATTAACACCCAAGATACAAGATATATATATATATATATATATATATATATATATATATATATATATATATATATATATATATAAAGCATTCAACAACATGCCTTAATCACCATATAGGAACCAACCTGAATCACCAGATAGGAAACCAACCTGAATCCATTATACGCTTGATGAAGAGGTAAAGATCTTCTTAGGTTGTAGAGGGGTATCCACCTTTCTCAGTCTCTCTGACAATAGGAGCGGGAGAGAGCGGGTTCTGTTCTTATTCAAAAGATATGATTTAAAAAACAGACACTTAACCTTATATTTATACTCTCTATGCCTTAGAAACCATACCCTTTGAATTATCGGGCCTCGTGAGTCTTAAGCTCATCATCTAAGACCCATTATGGCTCTGGGCTCTACACATGAGGTGGGTCATACTCTAAATCAAATAGAAATCATATATATATATATATATATATATATATATATATATAGATAGCTAAATCCTGAACGATGGTTAAAATGAAGTGGGTCCACATTTATTCTAACAATCTCCCACTTGGACCACATATATTAGCCAACAAAGTTCATGATAATACTTCATTAAGTTCATCTTCTTTGTATTCTCTCTAATGATAAGAAACGGGAGAGAATTCAGTTCTGTTCTAATTTAAAAGATGTTATTTAAAGAACAGACACTTAACCTTATATTTATATCATCTATGTCTTAGGGACCATACCCTTTGGAGTACTATTGGGTCTCGCGACTCTTAGGCCCATCATCTAAGACCCGTTATAGCTCTGGGCTCTACACATGAGGTGGCCCATACTCTAGATCAAATAGAAATCATATATATATATATATTTGGATAGCTAAATCCTGAACAATGATTAATACGATGTGAGTCCACACTTATTCTAACATGTTTCTACTACTTCATAACACCACCATCCTCATGAGCATCTGCAACTTCATCAAGGCCTTGATAATACTCGTATTACTCCATCATGATCTATTTTTTCCTTCTGCTATACAGTATTTCAGGACCATTGAAGTAATTCTGTTTCCTTCTTTGACAAAAATAGCCAAGGCCTAAGGATTCAGCAGACAGAATTCATAAATTAGGCTGGAATAACAGGAACTGGGATAATTTTTTTTTACTCGGATTCCCCAGTCATAATTCTTCTGCCGACACGCTAGACATACTATTTCACAAATGATGTATGGACTTTTTTATTTAATCACAAGTTCAACATGGGTGTAATATGTTGATGCAGACTGTCATGTTGGCGGGCAATGATACAATAGCGATCACACTCACCTGGGCCCTCTCTCTGCTAATGAACAACCCTCGTGCACTAAAAAAGGCACAAGAAGAGTTGGACTTTCATGTGGGAAGGAATCAGCAAGTGTACGAATCAGATATAAAGAAGCTAGTCTACTTGCAAGCCATTATCAAGGAGACCTTACGACTATACCCTGTTGGGCCGCTTGCACTGCCACATGAGGCCATGGAGGACTGCACTATTGCAGGATTCCACATCCGAGCTGGGACTCGCCTTCTGGTTAACCTCTGGAAGTTACACCGCGATCCCACAATTTGGTCGGATCCTTTGGAGTTCCAACCTGAGAGGTTCCTGACAAAGCATGTGGGTTTGGACGTTAGGGGTCAACATTTTGAACTTCTACCATTTGGGTCAGGCAGAAGGATGTGCCCAGGAATCTCACTTGCTCTGGAGGTCCTGCAGCTGACACTAGCCAGATTGCTTCATGGTTTTGAATTGGGAGTGGTTGCAGATTCACCCCTGGATATGACTGAAGGTGTTGGGGTCACTATACCTAAAGCAACTCCACTGGAGGTCACCCTAGTCCCAAGGCTACCCTCCGAGCTCTACCACTAAAGTAGTATCCTAATGTGTGCCACAAAATCCCCTGGTTAGCCCAGGAAGGGTCTACTCCTAAGGTTTGGTCTTCATAGGACATAAGGAGCAACCTTCTGAGCTCTCCTGCTACAGAAGTAGCAGAAAAAATAATAATAAATGAGTGCCACAAAATCCCCTAATTAGTCCATGAAGATGATGAATAAATTATGCTCATTTTTTGTATATTTATGTAGCTCACTCGGAATGCATATCCGCCTAAATAAACCTCGATGAAGAGCCTCACATCTTGGAATGTTACATCACTTGCCGTCCTTGCATATCTACTCAAGCTTTTTTAATCAGGATACTTTCTAGGTACCTTGTGTTTGTAATTTAACTGGAACATGTTAAAATTAGGAGTCTTGGGTCTATTTTGGGAAGGTTTTTAAAAATAATTCTTAAAAATATATATATATTTTTAAACTATTTTCAAAAATTGTTTTATCATATTTTCTAAAATAAAAATATGTTTGAAATTTTAGAAAGTTTTTAACATGTTTTTTTCTTTTTTAATTTTCAAATATTTTTTTAAAAATGACCTTCTGTCTCCAATGCTTTATTTTCAACCATTTCTAAAAATTAATTAAATACGTTTTTTATGTTTTTTTTATTCTCAAAAATAAAAATAATTATTCTTAATAACAATTTGTAAACATAACTTAAGTTTTTTTTAAATAAAAAAAAATAGAAATGTTGAATTTAAAGTGTTCAAGAATAACATGTGAGTGAATGGAATGAGTGCGGCCTTTAAAGCTCATCATTTGTAACATGATTTAAGAACTTGTTTGATAGAGGTTTTAAAAAGCGTTTATAATCTTTTCAAAACTTAAAAATATTTCTTTTGAGATTAAATTTTAAATATTAAAAAGATTAAAAATACATTCTAAAATTACTATCAAACAAATTTTAAAAATGTGTTTGTTAATGTTCCTATTAAACATGATTTTTGTGAAAGTATTTTTTCTAATAGTCTTTTTCAGATAATCATTTATTAAGAGTTATTTTGATAGTGATCCTAGAAAGTGTTTTTACCGTAAAAAGGAGTTTTAAAAAAAACATTGAATATTTAACATAATTTAGGGAATACTATTCAAAATTCTAAAAATGCGTCAACGTGATTTTTGTGAAAGTATTTTCTCTAATAGTTTTTTTTTTTCAGAGAATCATTTATTAAGAGTTATCTTGGCAGTGATTCTAAGAAGTATTTTTACCCTAAAAAGATGTTTTTTAAAAAAAAAACATTGAATGTTTAACAGAATTTAGAAAATACTATTCAAATTTTGCAAAATTATATTTTAAAAAAACACTTGAGATGATTTTTCGAAAAATAATATTTTATGAGAAAACATTGTTATTAGAGAAACTTTGAATATAAATACTTTCAAGCGCACTCTCACTATTGTTTTAAGAGTGTATTTGTAGAAAATATTTTTAATATCTTTAATACTTGAAATATAAAAAATTTTAAATATTAAAAATATTTTCTAAAATCAAACATGTACAAAGAATTATAAGTGATTTTTTAACTTTTCAAAACCCTTGTCTAAATTTTATCTAGTTTTATTTTTTTTTTGGTCAAAAATATTTTTTTAAGCTAGAACAAGAAGTACTCTTAACTTTAAAGAATCCTTACCCAGCCGTTAACGTTTTAAACACCGTAGTTACTAGGCCCTACTCTCATGCTATTGTTTAAATAAACATGAACACTTTTGTTACTTAGTGCTGGAACGCATTAGAACTATAGACAAAACAGAAGATACCATGGTTTTATTTAGGCACCAAACCCACTCATTCAAGCATATTTAAATTTAATTGCAGCCGTCCATGAATAAACAACAGACCCATTACCAAGAAGGTGATCATCCTTTTTCAGGGTTAGTTCTTCAAAATTCAAAATCAGTTAGCTGAAGAACAGAAAGGAAAAGAACAGAGCTGAATTTACAGAAAAGTATTTTTTTTTTTCCTTTTTCTTTTCTAAGGATCTTGGAATCCTTTTCCTGGTATAGGCAGAACATTAGAGATATATATATGGTAGTGGGAAGTGATTCTTCCCCCTAAAACATTTTCTTTTCTATTGAGTCATGGCTTCAGCTTCGAGGGATCATCGTTTTTGGCCTTCTGTTTGTGGTTGATTAAAGCTGAAGGGAACAAGAACAAAGGCAAAAGGGCACCAGAACCATCCAAGGCATGACCTTTAATCGGACACCTTCATCTTCTATGAGCAGGCAAGCCCCAACATCAATCATTTGGAGCCATGGCAGATAAGTATGGACCAATCTTTTGCTTTCATATTGGCCTGCGCAAAACTTTTTTGGTTAGCAGCTGGGACGCAGCAAAAGAATGTTTCACTACCATGGACAAAGCATTTGACACTCGACCCAGATCCTTGGCAGGAAAGCTCATGGGCTATGACCATGCCATGTTTGGCTTCTCTCCTTACGGGCCATACTGGCGTGAGGTAAGGAAGCTGGCCTCGGTTGAGCTCCTCTTAAACCGCCAGCTTGAGTTACTCAACCATGTCCGGGACTCAGAAGTCAAGCTTTTCATCAAAGAGCTCTACGGGCAATGGATACAAAATGGGGACAGGCCTGTCTTGGTCGAGATGAAGGAGAAGTGTTGGTTCCTGGCAGCAAATGTAATGGTGAGCGAAGTAGCTGGGAAACGGTATTTTGGCACCGTTACAAATGACTATGAGTCAAGACGGTGCCGGAAGGCCCTTGAAGATTTGTTATATCTGTCGGGGATATTTATGGTTTCTGATGCAATTCCCTCCCTTGGCTGGTTGGACACTGTGAGAGGATATACGGCAAAAATGAAGAGAATAGCTAGGAAGGTGGATCAGGTGCTGGGAAGCTGGGTGGAGGAGCATCGCCGGAAGAGGTTCTCTGGAAGCATGAACGAGGCTGTGCAAGACTTCATCCATGTCATGCTGTCTGTTATTGAGGATGATCAGTTCTCTGATCATGACCATGACACTGTCATTAAGGCTACTTGCTTGGTATGTTTCTTCTACTTTCCTTGGTCAAATTCCATAAACCTCCACACACTTCTGTATGGAAACGGCAAACCTCCATCATGATTTGTTTTGTCCAGCTGTTATACTTGCTATTTCAGGACTGATTATTAACTCTCAACTTTCTTTGACAAATTTTCTGGGAATAATGAAAACTATTATAAACTTTTAAATTGTTCTACTAACAGCTAGACATACTATTTTTTAACACACACTGATCAAAGAAGCCATATCACCAGCTCAAAAGACCAACATGGATGTAATGTTGATGCAGACTCTAATAATAGGCGGCTCTGATTCAACGGTGATCACACTGACCTGGGCCCTCTGTCCGCTAATGAAAAATCCCAGCACTCTAAAAAGAGCGCAAGATGAGTTAGACATCAAAGTGGGAAAGCATCGCCAAGTGGATGAGTCAGACATAAAGAACCTAGTCTACTTGCAAGCCATCATCAAGGAAACCTTACGACTGTACCCTGCTGCACCGCTTTCAGTGCCACGTGAGGCCATGGAGGATTGCACCATGGCAGGCTTCCACATCCAAGCTGGGCGCGCCTTTTGGTTAACCTCTGGAAGCTGCACAGGGACCTCAGAATTTGGTCGGATCCTTTGGAGTTCCAACCTGAGAGGTTTCTAACGAAGCATGTGGATTTGGATGTTAGGGGTCGAAATTTTGAATTTCTGCCATTTGGGTCAGGCAGAAGGGTATGCCCAGGAATCTCATTTGCGCTTGAGGTCATGCATCTGACACTAGCCAGACTGCTTCATAGTTTTCAATTGGGAGTGGTTGCGGATTTACCAGTGGATAGGACTGAAGGTTCAGGGGTGACTCTTCCCAGAGCAACCCCATTGGAGGTCACCGTTGTCCCAAGGCTACCTTCCGAGCTCTACGGTTATTAAGCAAGCATGCATGAAGACGGAAAAGTCTACTCCAATTATCTTCTAAGCTATATTGTGATTAATTAGGCATAAGAAGTAACAACCCAATTCACAAACTCCCCTCACAAGCCCAGGCGGTGTCGTCTACAAATGTTTGGACTCAGGAGAATATGATTAAATATGCTCTTGTTATGCATGTGTAGCTCATTCTGAATGATTTGTCAACTCATAACCTTCAATATCTGTCTACTGCTGCTTCATGCAGAGTCTATTTGGTTGCCTATACCCTGACTTATTTAAGATTTTACATCAGTTGATTATGATCATCTTCATCGATCAAATAGAGTTCGTATGTTGATGTTTGTGCTGTTATTTGATTTGATAATTTTTCTTGCTTCTGCTTCAAAGTTTCTTGTTTGGGTTGAGCCTAGCTCATGTTTTTTTAAGTCGACTCAGCGTGGGGAAAAACACAAATGGGATTTGTGTTTTTTAATTTTTTTTTTTTTTTCCACCAGCAGAATGGTCTTATTTGGAAGCTCGTACAAACATAGCTTTTATATATAAATATTTGTGCGCAGTTTCCTGATTTGGATAAGTATGACACGAAAGAGAGAGGATTTTTCCACCCACTCTCATGCACATCTCTAAGTGGGATTAGTCAACCACCCAATCAATTGCCCAAGTTAGAGAGCCAAATATACTGATTTTTCGATTCTTAATCGTCGGCTTCCTCCTAACTCCAACTATCCATATATATGATTTCATTTCAATTTTGAAAACCCTTTTTGCCTTAAGAGACACTTGGAAAAAAAAACCTCAATTTTCATCCTTCTAACCATTGAAAAAAAAAAAATCCAATTTTATGTTTTTGAGGTCACTTCCTTAAATGATATTTAAGATTATATTTGATTCTTAAAAAAAACAAAATTGATAAATTTAAAGTTAATAAATTATTTTTATAACATAATATCTTAAATAGATAAATACATTAAAGTAAAAGATATGGAGATATGGTTTGGATGGGGCAAATTTCTTAAAATAATGCACTAGCCTAGCTTAGATTAATTCCTAAAAATCTGCATCATGCTGGACGCTATGGATTTATAACATGTCAACTCTTCATCTTTGAGCTTCCGAAAGCATTTGCATTTTATAACATGCCCAATCATGATTAAACGAAGGATTAAACAATAATCTTTTGTTTAGTTATTATCAAAATAGATTTTTAAAAAGCTATAGGCTAACAACTCATGGTTTCTTATGCAATCCCTTCCTTGGCTGGTCAGACACAGTGAAGGGGTATAAGGCAAAAATGAAGAGAACAGCTGGGAAGGTGTATCATGTGCTTGGAAGATGATTGGAGGAGCATCCTTTCAAGAGGCTTGCTGAGAGTATAGAAGCTGAACAAGACTTCACCCATGTCAGACCGTCTGTAATAGGAGATGGACGGTTTTCTGGTCATAACACCGACACAATCATTAAGGGCACATGCTTGGTATCTTCCTGTTCTTTCTATTTTTTTTTATGAAATTAGCAGTACACTGAGTTGCACTGCTTTCACTTGCACTACTTTCAGTGTTGCATTATCAGGGTTGAATTGTAAAGTTTGAATTAGATTTACGGTAGATGGTGGGGTATAACCACTCATTGAGCTCACAGTGGTCAAGGTGCCCAATTACCTTTGCAGAGATTGAAGGGGCAAGGCATTTAGTTAATTTTTTATTTATTTATTGAATGATGAATTTGTCCCTATTGTATTTAATCGGTTAATAATTTACAGTTTTGTTGAAGGATTTTGTTTGAGAGAAAGAGAATTGTATGTATAGCTGGGATTGTGAGGAGCAGGATAACTTTCACCATTATAATTTTTCTATCTATATTAATTTGATTAGTAGATTCTTGAGTGTTGATATATTTCCTGAACTTGGTGATCATATTGATTGTAGAAATAGGATAAATTCTTTTATTTTGTTTTTCTTTAATTCTACTCGCGTGTGTGTGATTAAATTACTTAAAGGACTGCACTATTGCAGGTCTCCATATCCAAAGCAACAATGGCTACCTTCTCTTTTGAACTCTACTTCTATTAGCAGCAGCAAAAGTAATAGCTTAATGCGTGCAACAAAGTCTTCAGATTAGTTCAGGCACCGTCTACTCCAGCATTGAAAGTGGGAAAAAATGTGTGCCACAAACTTCCCAATTAGCTCAGGTAGGGTCCAAATGTTTGGACTTTGAGACCATGAGAAACCAATCTGCTCATTCTCATTGATTTGTTTAGCAGGTGGCCTCCTTGCTTCAACTGAATTTTGAGTTTCTTAATTCATATTTTATCCTGAAAGTAATTTAAATCATTGAGGTTGTAGCTTGTTTTATTTTCAGCAAATAGGATGAAGCTTTCTCCTCAAACTACAACCTCTTCTCTCTATCTTCCACAGTTTCCTCTACAAAAAGGTGAGTTGCACAGGCTGTTTGCCTAACAACTCAAGATCCCTTAAGCCAATACAAACTAAAACTTCAAAAGCCCAAGAAACCTTGATAATATTATAAACATAGTTTGTCAAAATATTTTCATTACATTCAAATTAGAAAAACTGCCCAATTTTGGGTCGAAATAATCAATTGGTGAATGAGAAGGAACAATAAGAAAACGTCGGAATTGGATTGTTTGGATTCAAGAGCAGATGTTTGATTAGGATCCTCTTTTTTTTTGGTTTTAACTTTGACACAATAAATTTCGTATCTTCGGTTGTCTGTTCCTTCTTCAAATTGGAGCCATATATATTTATACTAATTTTTCACGTTGCATTTATATCTAGATGCCACTAGAGTCATCCAGCATCCAGCAACAGTTGGCTTTGGCTTATGATGTATGTGGCAGAAGATGCGGCGTTTCGTTTTTAGTCTCCTTAATTCTGAACCATTCAGTCCAAACGGGCATCCACCTTACACTTAGGTAAGGTAAAGCTTCTCAATATTATCTATGTGATGTGTGGTGTGTGGTGTGTGGTAAAGAGCAAGCCAAACTTAATAGCTAAATCACCCATTTCTGTGGGGTTAGATACACTCCACGTGATTTTCAATGAACAAATATGCATCATAACAACTGGCCAAAGAGATAGATTTTTGGAGAAGTGATTCTTTCCCCTGATGCATTCGACAATGTACTGAGGGTGGTGACCTGCCCCTTTTCTCAATGTAATCACGTTTTATATATATTTTTTAACTCTACTTCTATTAGCAGCAGCAAAAGTAATAGCCTAATGTGTGCAACAAAGTCTTCAGGTTAGTTCGGGTACTATCTACTCCAACATAGAAAGTGGGAAAAAATGTGTGCCACAACCTTCCCAATTAGTTCAGGCACTCTCTACTCCTTAATTCTGAACCATTCAGTCCAAATGGGCATCCACCTTACACTTAGGTAAGGCAAAGCTTCTCAATATTATCTATGTAATGTGTGGTGTGTGGTAAAGAGCATGCCAAACTTAATAGTTAAATCAACCCCATTTTTATGGGGCTAGATACACTCCCACGTGATTTTCCCTATTGTATTTAATCTGCTTATGATTAAATGATGAATTTGTAGAGATTGAAGAGGAAAGGCCTATAGATAATATTTTTTATTTATTAAATGATGAATTTATCCCTATTGTATTTAATCGGCTTATGATTTAGAGTTTCGTTAAAGGGTTTTGTTTGAGAGATGGAATTGTATGTATGACCATGATTGGGAGGAGAAGGATAACTTTCGCCATTATAACTTTCCTATCTTTATTAATTTGGTTAGTAGATTCTTAAGTGTTGATATGATTCCTAAGCATAGTGATCATATTGACCATAGAAATAGAGTAAATTTTTTTATTTTGTCTTTCTTTATTTCTAATTGTGTGTATAATTAGGTTAACGAAAGGACTGCACTGTTGCAGGATTCCATATTGTCCAAAGCAACCATGACGATATTATCTTTTGAACTCTACTTCTATTAGCAGCAGCAAAAGTAATAGCCTAATGTGTGCAACAAAGTCTTCAGGTTAGTTCAGGCACTATCTACTCCAGCATAGAAAGTGGGAAAAAATGTGTGCCACAACCTTCCCAATTAGTTCAAGCACTGTCTACTCCTTAATTCTGAACCATTCAGTCCAAACGGGCATCCACCTTACACTTAGGTAAGGCAAAGCTTCCCAATATTTTCTATGTAATGTGTGGTAAAGAGCATGCCAAACTTAATAGTTAAATCAACCCCATTTTTATGGGGCTAGATACACTCCCACGTGATTTTCCCTATTGTATTTAATCTGCTTATGATTAAATGATGAATTTGTAGAGATTGAAAGGGAAAGGCCTATAGATAATATTTTTTATTTATTAAATGATGAATTTATCCCTATTGTATTTAATCGGCTTATGATTTAGAGTTTCGTTAAAGGGTTTTGTTTGAGAGATGGAATTGTATGTATGACCATGATTGGGAGGAGAAGGATAACTTTCGCCATTATAACTTTCCTATCTTTATTAATTTGATTAGTAGATTCTTAAGTGTTGATATGATTCCTAAGCATAGTGATCATATTGACCATAGAAATAGAGTAAATTTTTTTATTTTGTCTTTCTTTATTTCTAATTGTGTGTATAATTAGGTTAACGAAAGGACTGCACTGTTGCAGGATTCCATATTTTCCAAAGCAACCATGACGATATTATCTTTTGAACTCTACTTCTATTAGCAGCAGCAAAAGTAATAGCCTAATGTGTGCAACAAAGTCTTCAGGTTAGTTCAGGCACTATCTACTCCAGCATAGAAAGTGGGAAAAAATGTGTGCCACAACCTTCCCAATTAGTTCAAGCACTGTCTACTCCTTAATTCTGAACCATTCAGTCCAAACGGGCATCCACCTTACACTTAGGTAAGGCAAAGCTTCCCAATATTTTCTATGTAATGTGTGGTAAAGAGCATGCCAAACTTAATAGTTAAATCAACCCCATTTTTATGGGGCTAGATACACTCCCACGTGATTTTCCCTATTGTATTTAATCTGCTTATGATTAAATGATGAATTTGTAGAGATTGAAGGGGAAAGGCCTATAGATAATATTTTTTATTTATTAAATGATGAATTTATCCCTATTGTATTTAATCGGCTTATGATTTAGAGTTTCGTTAAAGGGTTTTGTTTGAGAGATGGAATTGTATGTATGACCATGATTGGGAGGAGAAGGATAACTTTCGCCATTATAACTTTCCTATCTTTATTAATTTGATTAGTAGATTCTTAAGTGTTGATATGATTCCTAAGCATAGTGATCATATTGACCATAGAAATAGAGTAAATTTTTTTATTTTGTCTTTCTTTATTTCTAATTGTGTGTATAATTAGGTTAACGAAAGGACTGCACTGTTGCAGGATTCCATATTTTCCAAAGCAACCATGACGATATTATCTTTTGAACTCTACTTCTATTAGCAGCAGCAAAAGTAATAGCCTAATGTGTGCAACAAAGTCTTCCGGTTAGTTCAGGCACTATCTACTCCAGCATAGAAAGTGGGAAAAAATGTGTGCCACAACCTTCCCAATTAGTTCAAGCACTGTCTACTCCTTAATTCTGAACCATTCAGTCTAAACGGGCATCCACCTTACACTTAGGTAAGGCAAAGCTTCCCAATATTTTCTATGTAATGTGTGGTAAAGAGCATGCCAAACTTAATAGTTAAATCAACCCCATTTTTATGGAGCTAGATACACTCCCATGTGATTTTCCCTATTGTATTTAATCTGCTTATGATTAAATGATGAATTTGTAGAGACTGAAGGGGAAAGGCCTATGGATAATATTTTTTATTTATTAAATGATGAATTTATCCCTATTGTATTTATTCGGCTTATGATTTAGAGTTTCGTTAAAGGGTTTTGTTTGAGAGATGGAATTGTATGTATGACCATGATTGGGAGGAGAAGGATAACTTTCGCCATTATAACTTTCCTATCTTTATTAATTTGATTAGTAGATTCTTAAGTGTTGATATGATTCCTAAGCATAGTGATCATATTGACCATAGAAATAGAGTAAATTTTTTTATTTTGTCTTTCTTTATTTCTAATTGTGTGTATAATTAGGTTAACGAAAGGACTGCACTGTTGCAGGATTCCATATTTTCCAAAGCAACCATGACGATATTATCTTTTGAACTCTACTTCTATTAGCAGCAGCAAAAGTAATAGCCTAATGTGTGCAACAAAGTCTTCGGGTTAGTTCAGGCACTATCTACTCCAGCATAGAAAGTGGGAAAAAATGTGTGCCACAACCTTCCCAATTAGTTCAAGCACTGTCTACTCCTTAATTCTGAACCATTCAGTCCAAACGGGCATCCACCTTACACTTAGGTAAGGCAAAGCTTCCCAATATTTTCTATGTAATGTGTGGTAAAGAGCATGCCAAACTTAATAGTTAAATCAACCCCATTTTTATGGGGCTAGATACACTCCCACGTGATTTTCAATGAACAAATATGCATCATAACAACTGGCCAAAGAGATGGGTTTTTTCATACTCAGAACTATCATATATAAGACTTCGAAGGAGCTTTCACATTTTACATCATCGACAGCTGTCTATAGTTTCCATGTTAGGATGGCACATGTGTGGAACATGAATTCGACCTGTCGGTGTTCTAGTGTGTGTAGTTTTGAGCCATTTTGGAGAAGTGATTCTTTCCCCTGATGCATTCGACAATGTACTGAGGGTGGTGATGTGTCCAATGTTTTATATATTTTTTTAGATATAAGAAGACAAAACAGTTTTTTTAGACAAAACTGTGAAAACAGAATAGAAAACCATTTTTCTCTTTCGGGCCCTCTTTCTCTTCACTATGGTACTATCATGGTTCAAAGTCGTGGTATTGATCATTGACTTGGAGGGTCATGAGGCATATCGATATTGGTGTCGCGATACGTAAAATAAGATAATTAAAATTTTTAAAAATTATAAAAATATTATATAAATTAAAAAATAAAATAAATATAATTAAATAAACTGAAAATTTTAATAAAACAATTTTTTTCACATTTAGCTCAAAGTTATTTATGATAATATTAAAAATTGAGGATTTAATTCTCACTTTGTCATATAAATATTTTAATTTAATTCTCAATAATTTTAGAAAAAAATTATAAAAATCACTAGTTGCAAGACATATTTGAAACATATGCCACTTGATGCATTTAAAGGTTAGTGGACTTTTAAACTTCATGTATAATCTTCAAGACAAGCATTAAATTAAACTAAAAATTTATGATAAATCAATTTCCTCAAGACTTGGGATTTTCATTTGGTACTTGGGGGCACAAATTGCAATAAATATAGAAATGATTTTCAAAAAAAAAAAAAAATTAAACATGATTAAATCTTCTACAAATGTAAATAGTGCGCTTGACAATGATTTTATAAAGCGTTTTTAACTTTTTTACTTGAAAGAAAAAAAAATTAGTGTTAAAAAAATCAAAAATACTCCTTAAAATCACAACACTTTAAATAACTATACATCACATACTTGAAATCATATTAAAAACATGACTTTTTAATATGACAATTATCTTCTATATTTATTTTATTTTTGTAGGGAAAGTGTTGTACTTTCTAAAGTTTTAAATTCAATTCAAACTATTGTTTTATCAACATCCCATTTTTCTAATGAATCAGCAAATTAATGTAATTCTAAATCATAAGTTTTTTGAAATTTCTTTGTTTAATTATTACTATATGATAAAAAAAAAACACAATAACAATATACAACAATTCCAACACTCTAGCTTAAATGACATAAAAAAAACATCAAATTATATTTGATTCTCCCCATTCCAAACGGTAGGAAAAATTTGATGGCAGTATATTATTGGCAAAAACAAAACAAAACCAGAAGGACCCATATAGAAGAATGAGACACCACCACATAGCTTAGTGCAGCCTTCTGTTTGCTTTAGGAGGCAAAGATATGCATGGACCCCCTAAATCTTCTAGCTAGAAAGTGTAGTGAATTTTAAATTATCTGATCTGGAAAGTATTTTAAATTATTGAGGTTGTAGTTTATTTTATTATCTACAGATTAAAAAGAAAGAAAATTCTCCTCTAACTCCAACTTCCTCTCTATCTTTTCTACAAGCTAGTTTCTCTACAATATAGTGAGTTACACAGGTTCTTTGCCTAACCAATAGCTTGACTTTGGCTTATGATTAGGAAGAAGATGTGGATTTTGCAGAAGTGGACAATCTCGACTTTTTCGGCTGATAACTATAGGTTTTTGTTTTTGGTCTCCTAATTTTGAATGATTGAATCCATAGGGGGCTCCATCTCCACCTTTAAAGCACACTTCTCTAAAATATGTGTACCATGTGGTTCTCTAAAATATCTATGTACCGTGTGCTGTGTGGTGTGTAAGTAAAGAGAAGTAAAACTTGATACCAAAATCAACACACCACTTGATTTTCAATGAACAAATCGTGTTATATAGGACTTGAAAGGAGCCTCATATTATTTATTATCATCTAGAGCTGTCTACACTAAATTAGGATGGCACATGTGTAGAGCATGAATTCCTATTTATTTATTACCACTTGTGAGTGTTCTAGCGCATGTAGTTTTGAACCATTTTCGAAGCCTTTTCCTATTTATGGTACCTGAGAAAGGTGATTCTTTCTACTGACCCATTTGCTCTGGTACTAACTAGTCATGGGATTCTCCCTTCAGCCACAAGATATCACAGTTTTTGGGCTTCTTCTTACTACAATCTGTTTGTTGTTGGCAACGGTATTTAATGCCAAAGGGAACAAGAAGAAAGGCAAAAGGCCACAGGAGCCGTCCGGGCGATGGCCTATTATTGGTCACCTTCATCTTCTAGGAGCAGACAAGCTGCTACATCGGACACTTGGAGACATGGCTGATAAGTATGGACCAATCTTTTGCATTCATCTTGGCCTTCGTAAAGCTCTGGTGGTTAGTAGCTGGGAAGTAGCAAAGGAATGCTACACTACCAATGACAAGGTATTCGCCACTCGACCAAGATCCTTAGCAGTAAAGCTCATGGGCTATGGTCATGCCATGTTAGGATTTGCTCCCTATGGACCATACTGGCGTGATGTGCGGAAGCTAGCCATGGTTGAGCTCCTCTCAAACCGCCAGCTTGAGATGCTCAAACATGTCCAGGACTCAGAAGTTGAGTTCTTAATAAAAGAGCTCTATGGGCAATGGGCACGAAACAAGGACAGCCCCGCTTTGGTGGAGATGAAGGAAAGATTTGGGAACTTGGTAATGAATGTAATAGTGAGAGCAATTGCAGGGAAACGGTATTTTGGGACCCATGCCTGTGGTGATGAGCCAAAACGGGGCAAAAAGGCCTTGGACGATTTTATGCTTCTAGTGGGGCTGTTCATGGTCTCGGATGCCATCCCTTTTCTCGGCTGGTTGGACACGGTGAAAGGGTATACCACTGATATGAAGAAAATAGCTAAGGAGCTGGATTATGTGCTTGGAAGGTGGGTGGAGGAGCATCGCCAGAATAGGCTTTCTGCGAACGACAATGGGGCTGAGCAAGACTTCATCCATGCCATGCTTTCTGTCATACATGATGGCCAATTCTCTGGTCGTGATCCTGATACCGTCATTAAGGCCACTTGTTTGGTATGTCCCTGCTACTTCCATAACTTGACCATAAAATGAAAAGAGAAAAAAAAAACACCATCTACTATCATAATTTCTGCAACTTTTTCTGCCCAATTTCCTAAACCCTCCTCGCATTTCTACAAGCATTCATCAAATCCAGTACAGCTTTATCATCTGTATTTATCATGACAAACCAGGTGGGGTGATCAAATTTCACTTAGATTCCTTATTCACGGTTTGTTTTATCATTCTGCTAAACATGGTATTTCACTACTGATAAGTAAACTTTTCCTGATCACATATTGAAGTCGACATCATTTGTTGATTGCAGAACCTCATATTAGCTGGCTATGACACAACATCTATCACTCTTACATGGGCCCTCTCTCTTCTACTGAACAACCGCCATGCGCTAAAAAAAGCACAAGCAGAGCTGGAAATCCATGTGGGTAAGCATCGCCAAGTGGATGGATCAGATATAAAGAACCTAGTCTACCTGCAAGCCATCGTCAAGGAAACATTACGATTGTACCCTCCTGGGCCACTTTCCGTGCCGCATGAGGCCATGGAAGATTGCACTGTGGCAGGCTTTCACATCCAAGCTGGGACGCGCCTTTTGGTTAATCTCTGGAAGTTGCATCGTGACCCCAGAGTCTGGTTGGACCCTTTGGAGTTCCAACCAGAGAGGTTCCTGACAAAGCATGCAGGTTTGGATGTTAGGGGTAAAAATTATGAACTTCTACCCTTTGGTTCAGGTAGAAGGGTATGCCCAGGAATCTCATTTGCACTGGAGATGACGCATCTGACACTAGCCAGACTGCTTCATGGTTTTGAATTGGGAGTAGTTGCAGATTCACCGGTGGATATGACTGAAGGTCCTGGGTTGAGTGCCCCCAAAGCAACCCCGCTGGAGGTCACCATTGTTCCAAGGCTACCTTTCGAGCTCTATAGTTATGAAGCAGCATAGAAAGTAAATAATACTCTGTGAGCCAGAGAGTCCCCTAATTAGCCCAATGCTTTAGGGTATATTTATGTTGTGTAACTCACTTTGAATGGCCTGTGTAGTGGGTGTTCTCCTTTCTTGTCTTCTCGTCTCAAATTTCATCCACTTGGATAGTAATAAATTTCCATCTATGAGTAATTCTTTGTGTTACTTAAAATATAGACCACAACTGCACCAGCAACAAAAGGCTGTTGCAACAACAGAACTCAACAAAACCAAGATCACTCAAGAATTGTGCAAGTAGTTAGCAATATGGTAGTGTAGTTTGAACTGTGCAAATAGTTAGGAATCTGATTGTGTAGTTTGTTATAGCTGAAACTTTAAATAGCAGAGTAGAGAACTGGTACACGACAGAGATCATATTCTGCAACTGCTTGGAGGGCTTGGTGTAGAATACAATTCCATTGTGGCCTCTCTTGTAGCAAGAGAAGATGAAGTTTCACTGCATACGGTGCACAATATTCTGTTAACCTATGAACAGTGCCTGAATCTTCAGAATTCAACAGAAAACAATGTAATCTCTACAAATCTCACTACCACGTCATCAAATCACCACAACAACAGAAGGAATTCCAATCGAAATTCCTCAGGAAACAATAGCAGAACAGTCAACCCCGAACGCAACTCTCATGGCAATAGAAACTTGGTCTCTCAAAATCACCCACAATGTAAACTTTGTAGAAAGTCTGGACATAGTGTGGTCCAATGTTATCATCGTTTCGATATAAACTTCCAAGGGGTAAATACCAACTCTGAATCTAAGCCCCATGCAACTAACAGAAATCGAGATTAAGCCCATGTTGTGATTGCATCTTCTATTAACATAAAGAGTAAGGAATGGTTCTTTGACACTCGCGCCACCCATCATCTTTCTCAAACTACCACCTCTCTGGACAATATACAATCATATAATGGCAATGACAAGGTGACAATCGGGAATGGTACACAATTTCCCATTCTTCATACGGCTACTAAAATTTTTCAGTTTCCTTTTAAAGTGTTTCAATTAAAAAGAGTTCTTCATGCTTCTCATCTTGCAACCAATCTTGTTAGTGTCTCTCAATTCTGTGCTGACAACAATACATTTGTTGAGTTTCATCCTCGGTTCTTTCTTGTCAAAGAACAGGTTACCAAGAAAGTTCTTCTCAAAGGTCATCTCGAACGAGGATTATATAAATTTCCTACCAATTTTAGCTCCACTACAGGCTTGTTCTCTAGCCTCAACAACTTTTCATCTTCAAATTCCACGATTGAGCTTTAGCATTCTCAACTTGGTCATCCTGCTGAAGATATATTGAAACATGTTCTGAACAACTGTAATATTTCTTATCAATGTAATAAACATCAAATCTATTGTGTCTATCAATATGCCAAAAGTCACAAGTTGCCATTTTCATTGTCCATGTCAAGAGCATCTCATCCTTTAGCACTTGTTCATGCTAATTGTTGGTTGTAGTTTCACCCTTAAAACAGAGATTGGCTATAAAAAATAAAAATAAATAAAAAATTGAAGAGTAACACCTAGGAATAGAGGAGTTAAAAATAGTCCACCAAAAAACATAGGACCTTTTTTCTTTTCTTCACTTTGTATTCTCGGTTATGTTGTTTTTGTTGTACAGTATGTAGTTTTCAAACCAAATGCAAAGAGATTTAACTTGAGTAAACCTCTCCGCATGGAAGCATGACAACCACTCAAAACATAAAAACATAAAAACTTATTTTTTACATATATAACCTAAACACAGCATAGGCACATTATGTTACATTCTCCCCCCTAATGTGATGTTCCTCCATACCCAAAAGCTTTCGGAAGTGAACCCAAAAGTTTCTCAACAATTCTTTTATCACTAATTTCTTCACCATATGACTTCATCTGATTTACTAATCTAAAAGAAAACTCATTTAGAATTTCATTCTCCTTCATTTTCATATTTTCCAACTCTCTTCTTAAAGCTTGAAGCTTTACTAAGAGTTCTTTTATCTCCTTGGAACTACTATTGAAGGATGTCTCATGCTTCTTTAGCTTTTGAAGCTCTCATAATTCTTGGAAAGAGGTTGTTAACAACACCTTGTTGAATAAATAAGAGAGCTTTTGCATCCATTTTTTTCAATTCTTTCAACTTTTTTTTTTCAACCGAAGTTAGTGTAATCACATTTTCAAGTTCATCAAAACCATTTTCAATCAAATCCCAAACATCTTGATTTATAAATAATGTTTTCATTTTTATGCACCAAAAATCATAATTTTCTCATTCAAATAATGGAATAGAAAAAGGTTGAGATTTCATACTTGCAACACTTGAGCTAGCCATTGATCTACTCTTCAAATCCTTGGTCCGTCTACTTCAAGATTGATGGTTTCTAGCTACACAATCTGATTGCACAGCAACAACACCAATTGCTCTTCGTTTTCTCTTTCCTTGTTTGCCTTCAAATTTTGATGCTTCAATGACCACCAATTCAGTCGTATTGTAGGTTTGGATTTGGGCCTTCAGATTAAAAGAAACCCTAGTATCCTCCATCTCTAAAACAGAGGAAATTTTTGAAAATTCCATACACAAGAGGCATGTTGTAAGAGATAAGAGGGGTTGAAAAGAAGAGGTGGATTATATTAGATTGGAAACAACAAGGTGGATCGAAGTTAGATTGAGAGATGGATTCATGAAATAGGTGGGCTCTGATACCAGTTCCGTTAGCTGTAGTTTCAGCCTAAAAACAGAGATTAGCTATAGAAAGAAAAAATGGAAGAGCAACACCTAGGAACAGAGGAGTTAAAAACAGTCGACCAAAAAACAAAGGACCCTTTTTCTTTTCTTCACTTTGTATTCTCAATTCTGTTGTTTTTGTTGTATAGTATGTAGTTTTCAAACCAGATGCAAAGAGATTTAACTTGAGTAAATCTCTCCACATGGAAGCATGACAACCCCTCAAAACATAAAAAACAAAAAACTTAATTTTTACATATATAACCTAAACACAGCATAGGCACATTATGTTACACTAATATCTGGGCTCCTGCACCCACTTTGTCTACTTCCGATGCATGATTTTTTCTGCTACTCATAGATGACTTCTCAAGATTTTCTTGGCTTTATCCACTGCACACCAAAGATTAAG
Source organism: Vitis riparia (assembly GCF_004353265.1). NCBI lineage: Eukaryota > Viridiplantae > Streptophyta > Magnoliopsida > Vitales > Vitaceae > Vitis > Vitis riparia. Next base: position 4,364,498 of record NC_048433.1, on the reverse strand, counting down.
TGCTTACAATGTTTATAAAATTTTTCACTTTAATGGAAAAACAACTTAACTTCAAAATTAAGAGCCTACAATCAAATAACGATGGTGAATTCAAAGAATTTTCTTCCTATCTTGCTGCTCATGGCATTGAACACAAGTTCTCCTACCCATACACACCTGAACAGAATGGGAGAGTCAAACAGAAATTGAGACATGTTATAGAAACTAGTCTTGCTTTTCTAGCCAAAGCCTTCTTACCTCTCTCTTTCTGGTTGTATGCTTTTCATACTACCATATTCCTCATCAACCATCTACCTACCAAGGTACTTAAATATCAATCTCCATTTCAAACTCTTTTTGGGAAAATTCCTAATTATCATTATCTCAAGACATTCGGTTGTCTTTGCTACCCATACATTAGACCATACAACAAGCAAAAACTGCAATATTGTTCTACTCCATGCATCTTTCTTGGCTATAGAAACAATCACAAAGGATACTTATATTTTGATCCAAAAACTACCAGACTTTAAAGAACTAGACATGTTGTTTCTCATGAATCAATCTTTCCAGCTCTATCACCTTCAACTTCTTCTAATCCTAGTTCTTCCATTTACACTCATGCATTTCTTCCCATAAACATGTCCTATTCTCTTGCTTTATCTTCTCCTGACGTTCCACAGCATAACCCCACACCTTTGTCTTCACCACTTCACTCATCTTCTTACCACACCCTTCAAACTATACTTAACAATGCTCCTCAGCATCCTCTTATTATTACTAATTATCATATGATCACGCATGCCAAGGATGGCATTGTAAAAAAAGAAGGCTTTTTTGTCTCACATGCCCACTAAACCAGCAACATTTTCTCAAGCTATCAAAAGTTTCTACTAGTCCAAGGCTATGTAACAAGAGTATGATATTCTACTCAAAAACAAAACATGGAATCTAGTTCTTGCTCCTCCAAATGCCAATATTATCGATTGCAAATGGGTCTGCAAATTAAAACATAACCCGAATGGAACCATTGCTCGTTACAAGGCTCTCCTAGTTGCCAAAGGTTTTACCCAAACACATGGTCTTGATTAATTTGAAACCTTCAGCCCCGTTGTCAAAGCTTCAAGCATCAAAATAGTGTTTGCTCTTATTCTCTCTTTTGGTTGGACAATTCGTCAGCTTGATGTGCAAAACGCCTTCCTCAACAGTGATCTCTAAGAGCAAGTCTTCATGAGCCAACCACCTGGTTTTATCAACTCTCGATTTCCTACTCACGTCTGCAAACTTAACAAAACCATTTATGTGCTTAAACAAGCTCCTAGAGCATGGTACACCAAGCTCGGTCATGCTCTTCTTAGCTAGGGTTTTCAAGCCTCCCATGCAGACAGCTCCATGTTATTTCTTCACACTGCCAATGATGTGCTTATCTTATTGATCTATGTTGATGACATCCTCTTAATAGGTAGTGATCCTCATTGTGTTTCTTCATTTTCTTCTTGTCTTAATGTTACATTCGCTCCTCGAGATCTTAGTCATCTTCTATATTTTCTTGGTCTAAAGACTATGCAAGCAAAAAACTCAGTTCATTTGAATCAACACGAATATGTCCATGATCTTCTTCAACGTACCAATATGCTTGAATCCAAATCTGCTTCTGCACCTGGTATGGTTGGTCAAAATTTATCCAAACATGATAGAGATCTTTCCATGATGTCACACTATATTGGCACAGTTGGTGCTCTTCAATATCTCACATTAACAAGACCTAATATTTCATTTGTTGTCAACATATCATGCCAGTTTATGAGTAGTCCCTCCAACACACATTGGTTTTCTGTAAAGCGCATCTTACGTTATCTTAAAGGCACTACATCTTATGGTATTTCCATGCAACTGTCTCTCTTTGGACATTTAAGCATACACTGATGCAGATTGGGCTTTTTGTACAAATGACAAAAGAAGCACCAGTGGCTATTGTATTTTCATAGCAAGTAGAAAGTTGTTTCAAGAAGTATCGTGGCATAACTGTTGTCACTTCCGAAATTGCTTGGATTCAATCTCTACTCATCGAGTTATGTCTTTCTCCTTCAACACCACCACTTCTGTGGTGTGACAACCAAAGTGTTGTACATCTTGCTGCCAATCCCATATTTCATGCTCAAGCAAAGCATATTGAACTCGACCTTCATTTTATTCGTAATAAAGTCCTTCAAAACCAACTTAGTATTCGGTATCTTCTCTCTTTCAACCAAATCATTGATATCTTCACTAAACATATCTCAAGCTCTCGGTTTTTTTAGCTTTCGAACCAAACTCTTTATTGTTCTCAAACCTTTGTTCCCAAACCTGCGAGCTTGTGGGGGGATGATAGGCCACAACTGCACTAGCAACAGAAGGCTGTTGCAACAACAGAACTCAATAGAACCAAGATCACTCAAGAACTTTGCAAGTAGTTAGGAATTTGGTAGTGTAGTTTGAATTGTGAAAATAGTTAGGAATTTGGCAGTGTAGTTTGTTACAACTGAAACTATAAATAGCAGAGTAGAGAACCTCTCCTGAACATGTAATTCTTCCAATCAATATACAGAAACTAAATTTGCATTCTCCTTATACAAACTTATACTCCTTTCTCATCTTCTCATCTCAAATTTCATCCACTTGGATAGTAATAAATTTCTATCTATGAGTAATTCTTTTTGTGTTACTTAAAATATCTTAAGTTTGTTTTTGATAAAAACAAAAACAGGTTTGACACTAAAAAAAAAAAAAAAAAAAAAACAGAAAATGGTTTTAAAATATCTACGCTTTCAACTATTCTCACTTATTTTAAAAAATAAATATAAAAATATATAAAATGATAATAAATAAAGTACTGACATAAAAGCTATTTTTTAAAAAATATATATTTAAAAACATAAAAAATAAATTAATAATATTTCAAATTCTAAAATAGAATTTTATTCACAAAACATCAAAGAACAATTTTTAGAAACAATTCTCAAATATCATTTTTCATAATTATTTTTTAAAACACTTCCCATTCCTCTATAGTTCTTTTTTTAGAGAATTATTTATTAAGAGTCATCTTGCCAGTGATCCTAACAAGTGTTTTTAGTCTAAAAAAAAGTTTTTGAAAAAACATTGGATGTTTGACAGAATTTAAGAAATACTTTTCAAATTTTGAAAAATCATTTTCTAGATAAATGATTAATAGATTATTTTACGAAAAAAAAATTATAAGAAAACACTATCAATAAAAAAAATTGAGTAGAAACACTTTCAAATGCACTTAAAATGTTTTTGTAAGAAGTATTACAAGTGATTTTTTAACTTTTTAAAACCATTGTTTAAATTTTATCTATTTTTTTTTTCTCAAAAATATTTTTGTACGTAAGCTAGAACTAGAAGTACTTCTAACTTCAAAGAATCTTTACCCGGCCGTTAACGTTTCAGACACCGTGGTTACCAGGCCCTTCTCTCATGCAATTGCTTATATAAAAACAAACACTTTTGTTACTTGGCACTAGAGCGCATTGTTGAAATATGGACTCACATATTTAACAATGATTCATGATTAAGCTATTCAAATTATGGACATTTTGATTTAATGTTCGTTTTAAGAGTATGGGCCACCTTATGTGTAGAGCCCAACGCAATCACGGGCTTTAGATGATGGGCCTAAGGCCCGTGAGGCCCAATAACCAATGGGTATGGTCCCTAAGGCAGGAGGGTATAAAAGATGAGGCTTATGTCTTTTCAATCAATCACATCTTTTGAAAGAACTAAACCGCTCTCTCTCCCGCTCCCATTGCCTGAGAGAATCAGAGAAAGGTGGTGCCCTCCATCAGCCTTAGAAGATCCGTACTGTCTTCAAATTCACATATGGATTCAGGTTGGTACAATTTTAATAGTAATTATGGCATAATTTCTTCATGTGATTCAACATACATCCTGTATGATCATTGAATATATAAATTGAAATCTCACACGCATTAGAACTTTAGACAAAACAGAAGATTCCTTACTTTTATTTAGGCATCAAACCCACTCATTCAAGCATATTTAAATTTAAATGCAGTCGTCTTTGTATACACAAAAGACCCATTACCAAGAAGGTGATCATCCTTTTTCAGGGTTGGTTGTTCAAAATTCAAAATCAGTTAGCTGAAGAACAGAAAGGAAAAGAACAGAGCTGAATTTGCAGAAAAGTATTTTTTTTCATTTTCCTTTTCTAAGGATCTTGGAATCCTTTTCCTAGTATAGACAGAACATTAGAGGTATATATATATGGTAGTGGGAAGTGATTCTTCCCCGTAAAACAATTTCTTTTCTATTGAGTCATGGGATTCTATCTTCAGCTTCAAGGGATCATAGTTTTTAGCCTTCTATTTGCTATCATCTGTTTGTGGTTGATTAAGGGCAAAGGGAACAGAAACAGAGGGAAAAGGGCACCAGAACCATCACGGGCATGACCTTTAATCGGACACCTTCATCTTCCACGAGCAGGCAAGCCCCAACATCAAGCATTTGGAGCCATGGCAGATAAGTATGGACCAAACTTTTGCTTTCATATTGGCCTACGCAAAACTTCGGTGGTTAGCAGCTGGGAAATAGCAAAAGAATGTCTCACTACCATGGACAAAGCATTTGCCACTCAACCCGGATCCTTGGCAGGAAAGCTCATGGGCTATGACCATGCCATGTTTGGCTTCTCTCCTTGCAGAGCATACTGGCGTGATGTAAGGAAGCTGGCCTCGATTGTGTTGGATAGTGAAGCTTGAACCAATTTTATTGCGCTTCGCTCGGGATGTCGGGAGTCGAACTGCCTTATCAACTCATGAGGGTCAAATGGTTGCAAAGTTTGTTGACAAAGGTGAGATTCAAACATGTGATGAATGTTTTGTATAGTGATAGCCAAAGTGCAATACATTTTGCTAAGAATTCAGCATTTCATTCTAGGACTAGACATATAACAATTCTTTATCACTTCATCAGGCCTTTGCTTGAAGATGGAATGTTAACACTTGTGAAAATACACAATAACAAGAATCCAACTTACATGTTGACCAAAGCACTGATAGTAGAGAATCTAGAGCATATAACACTTTCTGTAGCTTACAAACATGTTGGGGATGAGATGTGCTAACAAATCCAGCTGGTTGGGAAAGATAAACAGTTTCTACAATTTCTCCATTGAGGAAGGCATTGTTGAAATCAATTTGTCGAATCTCCCAATTATATGTTACAACCAATGTAAATACAACTCAAATAGTAGAGGATTTGATCACCGGACTGAAAGTATTAGTAAATTCCACACCTGCATATTGTTGAAATCCTTTGGCTACTAGTCTAGCCTTGTAGCATTGGATGGTACCATCAAAATTATATTTGACACGAAAAATCCATTTTCTATCTATGACATTCATGGATGGATGAAAGAGAACCAAGGTCCAAGTATTATTCCGGACTAAGGCTTGATATTCTTCAACCATAGCTGTGTGCCAGTTGGGATTTTTCAATGCTTTACTAACAGTGGTAGGAAGTTGGTCTGGGGGTGAAATGGAAGTAGATAGGTATGTAATATGGTCTAGGAGTAGTTTGGGTTTAAATTTACCCACTTTTGAACGAGTAGTCATGGGATGAAGGGAAGAAGTTGAAATAAGAGGTGAGGGAATAGAAGGGGACACTGGTCTTGATGCAGCTGGACACATGGAAGGATGAGAAGAGGTATGTGACATGATTTGTAAAAGGGGTATAGAGAAAGATGTGGAGGAAGTGTGTGGGGTAGGACTAGAATCATTCATTGGTAGAGATGAATAGGGAAATGTTTTTTCATAAAAAAAATAACACTTCTTGAAATGTAAACTTTCCTGGAAGGATGTAAACATAGGTATCCTTTATGGGAGAGACTATATCCAATAAATATGCATTGAGTTGACTGATATTCTAGTTTATGGTTTTTGTAAGGTTGGAGATACGGATGGCAAGCACAACCAAAAGTCTTCAAGAATAAAAAATTAGGTGAGGACTTAAACAAGAGTTCATAGGGAGTCTTACAATGGAGAACCGGAGTTGGTAGTCTATTGAGAAGGTAAGTTGCTGTAGAGAAGGCATGCCACCAGAAAGTAAATGGCAATTGAGACTTAGCCAATAAAGTCAATCCAATTTATACAATCCTTCTATGCTTTCGTTCCACCTTCCCATTTTGTTGATGAACATGAGGACAAGGATGATGGAAGAGGATGTCTTTCTTCTGCAGAAGATATTGAAGGGGACGAAACTCTCCACCCCAGTCTGTTTGTAGACACTTAAGTTTGGTGGGAAATTGTCGATCTACCAATGCTATGAACTACAAGACAATTGATGTTGCTTGGGACTTTTGTTGCATGGGATAAATCCAAGTACAGTTTGTAAAAACATCTACAAATGCAATGTAATATTTGTACCCATCACATGAAGTTGTATGTGCAGGACCCCACACGTCTGAAAAAACTAGTTCAAATGGAACTTGTGTTTTATTAATAGTGGTAGAGAATGAAAGCTATTTTGCCTTGCCTAAAGGACAAGCAGTACAAAAACCGAGTTCGTTTTGAAGCTTGGACTTAATGCCTAATCTGTCAAGTACTAGAGACACAGTTTTGTTGCATGGATGACCCAATCTTTGATGCCACAAGTGTCCAACACCCATGTTGCTGTCTTCTACACATCTTGTAGACTCAATTTTATTTATTTGCAGGCTATATCCAATAGATGGAGCAGCTGGTTGTTTGTTGATAGTAGATGGAGTAGTAGCTAGATGAGGTAGGAACACATTTGTATCTTCAGAGAAACCTGCAAACTGCCGGTTAGATGAGACCTTGGAAATATCCAACTGATATAGGCCTTTCTTAAGGTTGCCTTGGAGTAATATCTCTCTGGACTTCTTGTCCTTAACAAAACAGCAATGAGAGTCAAACTCAAGGATAACATCATTATCTTGAGTGAATTTAGCTACATTGATAAGATTTTTAGTGATCTGAGGTACATGAAGTACATTGGTAAGATGCAATGACTTGGAAGATTTACGTGAAGGAAAAGAAGTATGACCAACCCTAAATATATCTAGTGTTTGTCCATTGCCCACCACAACATTACCTGTGCCAGAGTAGTGATCAGATACATCATGAGTATTGGAATCAGTGGTCAAGTGGTGAGTAGCACCATTGTCAACAAACCATGAAGTGTTTGAATCAAGATCCGGAGTAACAATATAGGCACAAGGAAAAGTGTTTGTTGAATCATGTTGTTGGTGTGAATTTTGAATTGGAAGTGATGGTATCAGTGGCCCTGTGGAATAATATTGAGGCTGACTTTGAGGCTGTATTTGTGGTTGTAGTGGAGGTGGCCGAAGTTGAGGTTGTTGCGGTTGATGAAAAGATGAAAACTGTTGATTTTGTGCACGTGGTGGAGATTGGAAGTACACATCAAAACGGTGGAAGCACTTCATAGCAGTGTGTCCCATTTTTCCACACAATTGACAAACAATTCTTGAAGTTTGTGGATTACGTACATTTCTATGATGAAAATTCCTATTGCTTGAGCCTCTAAACTATCCATCATTAGTGTTAGAATTTTGAACACCTCCAACTGTAATATGTGTTGTTGGTGAACGTCAATAACAAAGCTACTGAAAGTTGCTCAAGACAAATTTCATGACTTTGTAGCAGATAATGAACTTCTTGTAGAGAGATTACCTCAGATCTAGATGTAATATTCACAACAATTGTTTCAAATTCTAGTCCTAATCCACCTAAAATGTAAAGAATTAAATCTTCATCTGGTACAGGTTTTCCAAAGGCAGAGAGCATATCTGCTATGTTTCTCGATCATTTTTAGCACATAATCATTTATGCTTAGAGCACATTTCTTTAATGATTGTAGCATGAAACGTAGTTGAAGAGTTCTTGCCTTTGAATTAGAGACAAAAAGTTTTTCAAGAACACTCCATACTTCGGCTTATGTTTGACAATTAACCACATGACCATACATGGCTTCATATGGAAGCAAGAATCCAACTCAAAAAGAATTGATCTAAAATCACCCACTGATCATATTCTGGATTGGATGCAAGTTGAGATGAATTAATTGATGTTGATCGAGAGAATCTTGGAGGTTTTGGTAGCTTACCAATGAGAATTTGATCCAATTGATGTGCTCTAGCTGCTGGTAATACCTAAGATCGCCATATTGTGTAATTATTCATCTCTAGCTTCACCGAGATCGGATGAAGCATAGTTTGTCCCTTAAGAATTGAGGAAACTTTCGACGATTTTCTTGCCGGAGATTGGAGTCCTTGTGAGGACATCTCTGGTGCAGAGAAATCGATGTGATCAGTCACCATTTTGGATGTGTGTCAATGGAGCTCTGATACCATGTCTGGTTGAAGAAAAATAAAGAAAACAGGATTGTAGCAGAAAACAGAGTATGAAGAAGAGAAAAAACAGAGTATTAGAAATTCTGGAACTAAAAAACGTGTTCTTGCATTCCACTCTCCATCTGATTGATTTACATATGTTTTTATATCAAAACTTATAGACTTTAACTCTGGTTACCAATTAACCGTAGTTACTAACTGACCATAGTTATAGTTACAGGGGTTAGCTAACTTCCTAACTGAATTTGGTTAGCTTAACAGGCTATGATGATGGCTCGTTTGTCTTTGCTCCTTGTGGACCATATTGGCGTGATGTGCGGAAGCTAGCCATGGCTGAGCTGCTGTCAAACCGCCAGCTTGAGATGCACAAGCATGTCCAGGACTCAGAAGTCAAGATCTTAATAAAAGAGCTTTATGGGCAATGGGCAATGGGCAAGCAACAAGGACGCCCCGCTTTGGTGGAGATGAAGGAAAATTTTGGGAACTTGGCACTGAACGTAGTGGTGAGAGCAATTGCGGGGAAACGGTATTTTGGGACCCATGCCTGTGGTGATGAGCCAAAACGGGGCAAAAAGGCCTTTGAGGATTTCATTATTCTAGTGGGGCTGTTCATGGTCTCGGATGCCATCCCTTTTCTCGGCTGGTTGGACACGGTGAGAGGGTTTACCCCTGAAATGAAGAGAGTAGCTAAGGAGGTGGATTATGTGCTTGGAAGCTGGGTGGAGGAGCATCGCCAGAATAGGCTTTCTGCGAACGACAATAGGGCTGAGCAAGACTTCATACATGCCATGCTTTCTGTCATAGATGATGGCCAATTCTCTGGTCGTGATCCTGACACCATCATTAAGGGCACTTGCTCGGTATGTCCCTGCTACTTCCATAACCTGAGCATGAAACGAAAAGAAAAAAAAAGCACCATCTACTATCATAATTTCTACAACTTTTTTCGCCCAATTTCCTAAACCCTCCTCACATTTCTACAAGGATTCATCAAATCCAGTATAGCTTTATCATCTGTACTTATCATGACAAACCAGGCGGGGTGATCAAATTTCACTTAGATTCCTTATTCACGGTTTGTTTTACCATTCTGCTAAACATGGTATTTCACTACTGATAAGTAAACTTTGCCTGATCGCATATTGAAGTCGACATCATATGTTGATTGCAGAACCTCATATTAGCTGGCTATGAATCAACATTTATCACTCTTACATGGGCCCTCTCTCTTCTACTGAACAACCGCCATGCGCTAAAAAATGCACAAGAAGAGCCGGAAATCCATGTGGGAAAGCATCGCCAAGTGGATGGATCAGATATAAAGAACCTAGTCTACTTGCAAGCCATCGTCAAGGAAACATTACGACTGTACCCTCCTGGGCCACTTTCCCTGCCACATGAGGCCATTGAAGATTGCACTGTGGCTGGCTTTCACATCCAAGCTGGGACGCGCCTTTTGGTTAATCTCTGGAAGTTGCATCGTGACCCCAGAGTCTGGTTGGACCCTTTGGAGTTCCAACCAGAGAGGTTCCTGACAAAGCATGCAGGTTTGGATGTTAGGGGTAAAAAATATGAACTTCTACCCTTTGGTTCAGGTAGAAAGGTATTCCCAGGAATCTCATTTGCACTGGAGTTGACGCATCTGACGCTAGCAAGACTGCTTCATGGTTTTGAATTGGGAGCGGTTGCAGATTCACGGGTGGATATGACTGAAAGTCCTGGGTTGACTGCCCTCAAAGCAACTCCACTGGAGGTCACAATTGTTCCAAGGCTACCTTTCGAGCTCTATAGTTATGAAGCAGCATAGAAAGTAAATAAGACTCTTACGTGAGCCGGAGAGTCCCCTAATTAGCCCAGTGCTTTAGTTTAGGGTATATTTATGTTGCTGTGACTGACTTTGAATTGCCGGTGGAGTGGGTGTTCTCCTCAAATTTCATCCACTTGGATGGTAATAAATTTCCATCTATGAGTAATTCTTTTTGCATTACTTAAAATAGCTTAAGCCTGTTTTTGAGAAAAAGTAAAAAATAAAAAGCCATGCCTGAAACAAAAAGAAAAAGGAAAAAAAGAAAAAGAAAATGCATGGTTTTATTTTAACTATTTTCATTTATTTTAAAAAATAAATATAAAAATATACATGATAATAAAATAAATAAATAAATAAAGTACTAACATGAAAGTTATTTAAAAAAAATTAAAAATATTTCAAGTTCTAAAATAAAATTTTATTCATAAAACATCAAAAAACAATTCTCAACTATCATTTTTCATAACTATTTTTAAAACACTTCTCAAATACAACCTTAAATTTTGAACTCCTTCCAAAACCAATTTCGATGATGCTGCACCTTATGCTTCTTCATCATTTGGAGTGCCTACTCTTGACTTATTAACACATCATAAAACAATTGATCCTGATTTTCATAGTAAAATCATATGGATTAATTGGGAAATAGTTAACTGTACAAAGTTGCAGCCTGCAGGCCCTCATGATCGACCTGCACTTAGCATTTTCTTTCCCACAAGATGAATACAACATTTGGCAGCAAGCATAGGATCATCATGAACGACCTATTGAACTCAATATTAAAATATCTTATATTAACTGAGCATCGAACCCACCACCACAACTTAGACAACTTTAAAGAAATTAGAATCCAATTACTATATTATTGGTAGAAGATTGGAATCAAATGCTCTAAATTAATTTCCCTTAAGCGGACAAGAGGTTTTACATGTTCACATATATGCCATACAATCTCATGGAACACTTTCTAAGATTACTATCGAATGGATTCCAAAAATATATTTGTCAATGTTTTTACTAAAAATGGTTTTTGTAAAAGTATTTTCGCTAATAGTCTTTTTCGGTGAATCATTTATTAAGAATCATCTTGGTAATGAACCTAGGAAATGCTTTTAGCCTAAAAATTATTTTTTAAAAACATCACATATTTGATAGAATTTAAGAAATATTTTCAAAATTTTCAAATTATTTTTAAAAAAAATACTTCATAAATGATTTTTTGTAAAACAATTTATGAAAAAACATTGTCATTAAAGAAACTATGAGTAGAAACACTTTCATACAACCGTCGGTATTTTTCTAAAAAGTATTATATGTGACTTTTTAAAATTGTTGTCTAAATTTTATCCTTTTTTTTTTTCAAAAATATTTTTTAAGCTAGAACTAGAAGTACTTTCTAACTTTAAAGATATTTACATGACCGTTAACGTTTTAGACACCGTGGTTACCAGGCCCTACTATCAAGCTATTGCTTATATAAAAACAAACATATTTAAATGCATTAGAACTTTAGACAAAACAGAAGATTCCTTACTTTTATTTAGGCACCAAACCCACTCATTCAAGCATATTTAAATTTAAATGCAGTAGTCCATGTATACACAAAAGACCCATTACCAAGAAGGTGATCATCCTTTTTAAGGAGTTTTGGGCCAAAATGGGCTTCTTTAGAGACTTAGTATTAAAAGTGGGCTTCTTCCAAAACTATTGTTCAAAATAGCCCCCATCAATCCACATAAGCATAAAAACCATTTTTTATACATCTTTTGTTTACTTTCCTAACTTCCCATCCCGTTCTCTGTTCTCTGTGTAATTTTTTTCTTCAAAACCCTAGCCCCACCAATGGGCCACTGTGAGAGAGACATTGTTGGAGCTACAAAGCATCAAGGTTGAGGTTGGTCCCAATTTTCTTTTTGGCTTGTTTTATGTAAAGTTTTTGGCACTTTCCCATTTTTTCCCCATATCGGAATCTCGATTTTCAAAAATTTTTTTGCCCCGTTGCTTTTGCTTTTCTATTTTGTTTACGTCCTTCATGGCTATTTTAGCATAAATGGCTTGTTATCATCCAAATATTGAAGCCCTTAAGCTGCAAATGTTTGTTGAAATTTTTGGGGAAAATGAAATTTTATGGGAAAAAAAGGACAGATCCATGATTCTAATATATAGGTTATGTAAGATAAAAGGGGCAGATCCTTCGTAGAAGGATGAGTCCATATCACCCGAGGTTTGCTTTACCACGAGCTAAAATAAATGTCTAGATGTTGGAGGAAATAGCCTAAAAAAAAAATAATGGGTAAATATTAGTGCTAGTAAATTTCATCAAAAAAAAAAATTCTTTTCTTCTTCCCTATTTTTAAATAAACAACTTTCTAATGGGTAAGCAAAATAGAATCAAAGATGAATTATATTCCCATTGACTATTTAGATATATACCATGTGCCATTCACAGAACCCCCATATACATTTTTATCCTCACAATTGTTACAGTCACCCATCTCTTCAGACCTACCATCAATGCAACACCCTACTTTTTCAGACCTACCATCAGTGCAACCTCCTACCTCTTTAGACCCACCATCAGTACAACCCTCTATTTCTTTAGACTTACCTTCAGTTCAGACCCCTACTTCTTTAAACCCACCATCAACACAACCCCCTACCTCTTCAGACTCAACATCAGTACAACCCTCTACTTCTTCAAACCTACCATTAGTGAAGATTGACACATCTACTCAGCTAGATTTACTGTCAACCATTCCGAGGGATAGGCAGGGCCTACGTCAACCTAGATTGCTACCTCCACCACCACCTCTATTTTTAGCTCCAATCCTATCACAGACATATGTTCTTCATGTGTCACATGCAGTACCTGCTGCAGTTAGAGAGGAGTGTCCAAAAAGGAAGAAAGTACCAGTTACACATAGGTTCTCTCCTTGTGGAAGCATGTGAGATTATATATGTTTTTTTTTCCCACTATATTAATGTTTATTAGGTATTTTTTGTGACTTTGATTAAACTACTAAAAATTACATTTTGTAGTAGACTTCTTCTAATTAATTTCATTAGCTAATTATGTCAAAAAAATCTATATATGACAACTACGACTTAAGAGTATACTATTATTTCGATAAAGATAAATTTGACATAATACAAATAAATTAATATCTTAAAAAATAACAAATTAAATATCTTAAATTAATAAATTATACAATTTTATATATTATTTATATGTTATATAAGTTTATTACTTTAATATTATTAATTTATTAATAAATAAAATATTCATTTATAATATCTTCTATTTATCAATTTATGTTTGTTGAAGTAATACTAAATTCTTAAGTTTAAATATAAATAATTTATTATTAAAGTAAATATTTTTAATTTTAATAATAAATTGTAATTTAATAGTTTTTAATTAAATTTGAAAGTAAAAAAATATATATATAATTGAAATCTCAGTTAGCAACTACAGCTTAAAAGTATACTATTATTTCGATAAAGATAAATTTGTCATAATAAAATTAAATTAATATCTTAAAAAACAACAAATTAAATATCTTAAATTAATAAATTATACAATTATATAAAATTTATATCTTATAAATATATTTTAAGATTATTAATTTATTAATAAATAAAATATCCATTTGTAATATCTTCTATTTATCAATTTATGTTTGTTGAAGTAATACTAGATTCTTAAGTTTAAATATAAATAATTTATTATTTAAGTATATTTTTTTAATTTCAATAATAAATTATAATTTAACAATTTTTAATTAAAAAAATTAATTGAACCCTCAATTGATAATTGCGACTTTAGTTCAAAAATGAAGCCGCAATTGTCAATTGATGTTTCAGTTTAAAAATGAAGCATCAATTGGCAACTGCAATTTTAGTTAAAAAATGAAGCCTCAGTTGGCAACTACGACTCTAGTTCAAAAATGAAATCTTAGTTGTCAATTGAGGTTTTAGTTCAACAATGAAGCCTTAGTTGACAATTACAGTTTTAGTTCAAAAAATGAAGCCTCAATTGGCAATTGTGACTTCAGTTCAAAAATGAAGTCTCAGTTGTCAATTGAGGTTTTAACTAAAATGATGAAAAAAAAAAATTTATGACATGGCACCAAAGAGGCCAATTTGAATATAAGTTTCATAAAGTGGTTAGATATTTTTTTTTTTTTTTAATAAATGGGTCATTTTGACCCAAAACTCCTTTTTCAGGGTTGGTTGTTCAAAATTTAAAATCAGTTAGTTGAAGAACAGTGAGGAAAAGAACAGAGCTGAATTTGCAGAAAAGTTTTTTTTTTTCATTTTCCTTTTCTAAGGATCTTGGAATCCTTTTCCTAGTATAGACAGAACATTAGAGGTATATATATGGTAGTGGGAAGTGATTCTTCCCCATAAAAGATTTTCTTTTCTATTGAGTCATGGGATTCTATCTTCAGCTTCAAGGGATCATAGTTTTTAGCCTTCTGTTTGTGGTTGATTAAGGCCAAAGGGAACAGAAACAGAGGCAAAAGGGCACCAGAACCATCACGGGCATGGCCTTTAATCGGACACCTTCATCTTCTACGAGCAGGCAAGCCCCAACATCAAGCATTTGGAGCCACGGCAGATAAGTATGGACCAACCTTTTGCTTTCATATTGGCCTGCGCAAAACTTTGGAGGTTAGCAGCTGTGAAGTAGCAACAGAATGTTTAACTACCATGGACAAAGCATTTTCCACTCGACCAGATCCTTGGCAGGAAAGCTCATGGGCTATGACCAAGCCATGTTTGGCTTCTCTCCTTACGGGCCATACTGGCGTGATGTAAGGAAGCTGACCTCAGTTGAGCTCCTCTCAAACCGCCAGCTCGAGTTACTCAACCATGTCCGGGACTCAGAAGTTAAGCTTTTCATCAAAGAGCTCTACGGGCAACGGATACAAAATGGGGACAGGCCTCTCTTGGCCTAGATGAAGGAGAAGTGTTGGCACCTGGCAGCAAATGTAATGGTGAGCGCGGTAGCTGGGAAATTTTGAGCACCGTTACAAATGACTATGAGTCAAGACGGTGCCAGAAGGCCCTTGGCGATTTGTTATATCTTTCGGGGATATTTATTGTTTCTGATGCAATCCCCTTCCTTGGCTGGTTGGACACTGTGAGAGGATATACTGCAGAAATGAAGAGAACAGTTAGGGAGGTGGATCAGGTGCTGGGAAGCTGGGTGGAGGAGCATCGCCGGAAGAGGTTCTCTGGAAGCATGAACGAGGCTGAGCAAGACTTCAACCATGTCATGCTGTCTGTTATTGAGGATGGTCAGTTCTCTGATCATGACCATGACACTGTCATTAAGGATACTTGCTTGGTATGTTTCTTCTACTTTCCTTGGTCAAATTCCATAAACCTCCACACACTTAACAGCAAACCTCCATCATGATTTGTTTTGTCCAGATGTTACACTTGCTATTTCAGGACTGATGATTAACTCTCAACTTTCTTTGACAAAATTTCTGGGAATAATGAAAACTATGATAAACTTTTGAATTGTTCTACTAACAGCCAGACATACTGTTTTTTAACACACAATGATCAAAGAAGCCATATCACCAGCTCAAAAGACCAACATGGATGTAATGTTGATGCAGACTCTTATAATAGGCGGCTCTGATTCTACTGTGATCACACTGACCTGGGCCCTCTCTCTGCTAATGAACAATCCCAGCACTCTAAAAAGAGCACAAGATGAGTTAGACATCAAAGTGGGAAAGCATCGCCAAGTGGATGAGTCAGACATAAAGAACCTAGTCTACTTGCAATCCATCATCAAGGAAACCTTAATTACGACTGTACCCTGCTGCACCGCTTTCAGTGCCACGTGAGGCCATGGAGGATTGCACCGTGGCAGGCTTCCACATCCAAGCTGGGACGCGCCTTTTGGTTAACCTCTGGAAGTTGCACAGGGACCCCAGAATTTGGTCGGATCCTTTGGAGTTCCAACCTGAGAGGTTTCTAACGAAGCATGTGGATTTGGATGTTAGGGGTCGAAATTTTGAATTTCTGCCATTTGGGTCAGGCAGAAGGGTACGCCCAGGAATCTCATTTGCGCTTGAGGTCGTGCAACATGGGAAACGTGGCCTCCAAAAGGAAACGTGGGCAAAATGCGAATCTACCAACCCATGGGCCATGGCACTTGCGGAAAAAGCTGTCAGCCAGGGACCACGCTTGTCACCAACGTCAACGACAAAATGAAATGAGCTAAAAAAAGGAAAGGAGGAGGATGGTAATCCTTCATTGACAAGAAAGGAAACGGAGAAGAACTAGATTTTTGTATCTCCATCTTCTAACGGGATTCTCTCTTCAGCTTCAAGATGTCACAGTTTTCGGCATTCTTTTTGCAATTATCTGTCTGTGGTTGGTTAATGCCAAAGGTAACAAGAACAAAGGCAGAAGCCCACCAGAGCCCTCCGGGGCATGGCCTGTAATGGGTCACCTTCATCTTCTAGGAGCAGATAAGCCAATACATAGGACATTCGGAGCCATGGCTGATGAGTATGGACCAATCTTCTCCATTCGTCTTGGCCTTCGAACAGCTCTGGTGGTTAGTAGCTCGGAAGTAGCAAAAGAATGTTACACTACCAAGGACAAGGCACTCGCCACTCGACCAAGATCCTTAGCAGTAAAGCTCATGGGCTATGACCATGCCATGTTTGCGTTTGAACGTCACGGTCCATACTGGCGTGATGTGCGGAGGCTAGCCATGGTTAATCTCCTCTCCAACCGCCAGCACGAGATGCTCAAGCATGTCCGGGACTCAGAAGTCAAGTTTTTCATCCAAGAGCTCTATGGGCAATGGGAAGAAAATGGAGGCAGTCTTGTTTTGGTGGACATGACGAAAAAGTTTGAGCACCTGGTAGCAAATTTGACGATGAGAACAGTTGCTGGGAAACGGTGTGAAAATGGCGAGTCAAGATGGTGCCAAGCCCTAGGTGATTTCATGAATCTAATGGGGCAATTTATGGTTTCTGATGCAGTACCCTTCCTTGGATGGTTAGACACAGTGAGGGGATATGCAGCAAAAATGAAGGGAACAGCTAGGCAGTTGGATCAGGTTATTGGAAGATGGGTGGAGGAGCATCGTCAGAAGAGGCTTTCCGGAAGCATCAATGAGGCTGAGCAAGACTTCATTCATGCCATGCTGTCTGTTATAGATGATGCTCAGTTATCTGCTCATGACCATGACCATGATACTGTCATCAAAGCCACTTGCTTGGTATGTTTCTACTACTTCATAACACCACCATCCTCATGAGCATCTGCAACTTCATCAATACCTTGATAATACTCGTATTACTCCATCATGATCTATTTTTTCCTTCTGCTATACAGTATTTCAGGACTATTGAAGTAACTCTGTTTCTTTCTTTGACAAAAATTGCCGAGACCATTCCCTAAGGAAACAGCAGACAGAATTCATAAATTAGGCTGGAATAACAGGAACTGGGATAATTTTTTTATACCCGGATTCCCAGTCAAAATTCTTCTGCCGACACTCTAGACATACTATTTCATAAATGATGTATGGACTTTTTTCTTTAATCACAAGTTCAACACGGGTGTAATATGTTGATGCAGACTGTCATGTTGGCGGGCAATGATACAATAGCGATCACACTCACCTGGGCCCTCTCTCTGCTAATGAACAACCCTCGTGCACTAAAAAAGGCACAAGAAGAGTTGGACTTCCACGTGGGAAGGAATCAGCAAGTGTACGAATCAGATATAAAGAAGCTAGTCTACTTGCAAGCCATTATCAAGGAGACCTTACGACTATACCCTGCTGGGCCGCTTGCACTGCCACATGAGGCCATGGAGGACTGCACTATTGCAGGCTTCCACATCCAAGCTGGGACTCGCCTTCTGGTTAACCTCTGGAAGTTACACCGCGATCCCACAATTTGGTTGGATCCTTTGGAGTTCCAACCTGAGAGGTTCCTGACAAAGCATGTGGGTTTGGACGTTAGGGGTCAACATTTTGAACTTCTACCATTTGGGTCAGGCAGAAGGATGTGCCCAGGAATCTCACTTGCTCTGGAGATCCTGCAGCTGACACTAGCCAGATTGCTTCATGGTTTTGAATTGGGAGTGGTTGCAGATTCACCCCTGGATATGACTGAAGGTGTTGGGCTCGCTATGCCTAAAGCAACTCCACTGGAGGTCACCCTAGTCCCAAGGCTACCCTCCGAGCTCTACCACTGAAGTAGTATCCTAATGTGTGCCACAAAATCCCCTGGTTAGCCCTGGAAGGGTCTACTCCAAAGGTTTGGTCTTCATAGGACATAAGGAGCAACCTTCTGAGCTCTCCTGCTACAGAAGTAGCAGAAAAAATAATAATAAATGAGTGCCACAAAATCCCCTAATTAGTCCATGAAGATGATGAATAAATTATGCTCATTTTATGTATATTTATGTAGCTCACTCGGAATGCATATCCGCCTAAATGAAGAGTCTCAAATCTTGGGATGTTACATCACTTGCCGTCCTTGCATATCTACTCAAGCTTTCTTAATCAGGATACTTTCTAGGTACCTTGTGTTTGTAATTTAACTGGAACATGTTAAAATTAGGAGTCTTGGCTCTATTTTGGGAATGTTTTTTTATTTCTCAAAAATAAAATAATTATTCTTAATAACAATTTGTAAACATAACTTAAGCGCGCTTTTTTAAAAAAATAAATAGAAATGTTGAATTTAATGTGTTCAAGAATGATAGGTGAGTGAATTGAATGATTGCGGCCTTTAAAGCTCATCATTTGTAACATGATTTAAGAACTTGTTTGATAGAGGTTTTAAAAAGCGTTTATAATCTTTTTAGAACTTAAAAATATTTATTTTGATAAAAAATTTTAAATATTAAAAATACATTCTAAAATTACTATAAAACGATTTTTAAAAATGTGTTTGTCAATGTTTTTACTAAACATGATTTTTGTGAAAGTATTTTCTCTAATAGTCTTTATCAAATAATCATTTATTAAGAGTTATTTTGACAGTGATCCTAAAAAGTGCTTTTACCGGGAGTTTAAAAAAAACATTGAATGTTTAACAGAATTTAGGAAATACTATTCAAAATTCTAAAAATGCGTCAAAGTGATTTTTGTGAAAGTATTTTCTCTAATAGTTTTTTTTCCAGAGAATCATTTATTAAGAGTTATCTTGGCAATGATTCTAAGAAGTGTTTTTATCCTAAAAAAAAGTTTTTTTTAAAAAAACATTGAATGTTTAACAGAACTTAGGAAATACTATTCAAATTTTGAAAAATCATTTTTTAGAAAAACACTTGAGATGATTTTCTAAAAAATGATATTTTATGAGAAAACATTATTATTAAAGAAACTATGAATATAAATACTTTCAAGCGCATTCTTACTATTGTTTTAAGAGTGTTTGAAAGTAATTGTAAAAAGCATTTCTAATATCTTTAATACTTGAAAGATAAAAAATTTTAAATATTAAAAATACTTTCTAAAAACACTATAAACATGTCCGAAGAATTACAGGTGATTTTTGAACTTTTTAAAACCCTTGTCTAAATTTTATCTAGTTTTTTTTTTTTTTTGGTCAAAAATATTTTTTTAAGCTAGAACAAGAAGTACTCTAACTTTAAAGAATCCTTACCCAGCCGTTAACGTTTTAAACACCGTAGTTACTAGGCCCTACTCTCATGCTATTGTTTAAATAAACAAGACACTTTTGTTACTTAGTGCTGGAACGCATTAGAACAATAGACAAAACAGAAGATTCCATGGTTTTATTTAGGCACCAAACCCACTCATTCAAGCATATTTAAATTTAAATGCAGCCGTCCATGAATAAACAACAGACCCATTACCAAGAAGGTGATCATCCTTTTTCAGGGTTGGTTCTTCAAAATTCAAAATCAGTTAGCTGAAGAACAGAAAGGAAAAGAACAGAGCTGAATTTACAGAAAAGAAAATTTTTTTTTCTTTTTCTTTTCTAAGGATCTTGGAATCCTTTTCCTGGTATAGGCAGAACATTAGAGATATATATATGGTAGTGGGAAGTGATTCTTCTATTGAAACTCTATTTTGCTTGTATCCAATTATTAGACAAGAATTGCATGTTGAATCATATGAAGAAATTATGCCAAACATTTCTATAGAAAGGGAACATACTGAACTAACCTGATTCCATTTTGAGTGTTGAATGAAAAAGGTCTGGATCTTTTAAGGCTATGGAAAGCACCACCTCCTTTTGGATTCTCTCTGACGATGGGAGTGGGAGAGAAAACAAGTCTGTTCTTATTTCAAATTATGTGATTTGATTGAACAGACACTTAGTCTTTGGTTTTATACCCTTCTGCCTTAGGACCATACCCTTTGGCTATTGGGCCTCACGAGTCTTAAGCCCATCATCTAAGGCCCGTGATGACAATGGACTCTACACATAAGGTGACCTATACTATGGAAAACTGATACAAAATAAATATCAAAAGACAAATAGCTTAGTCATACAACATTGTTAAATATGTGTGAGTCCATGTCTTAACATCTTCCCCCTAAAACATTTTCATTTCTATTGAGTCATGGCTTCAGTTTCGAGGGATCATCGTTTTTGGCCTTCTGTTTGTGGTTGATTAAAGCCGAAGGGAACAAGAACAAAGGCAAAAGGGCACCAGAACCATCCAGGGCATGGCCTTTAATCGGACACCTTCATCTTCTATGAGCAGGCAAGCCCCAACATCAATCATTTGGAGCCATGGCAGATAAGTATGGACCAATCTTTTGCTTTCATATTGGCCTGCGCAAAACTTTTTTAGTTAGCAGCTGGGACGCAGCAAAAGAATGTTTCACTGCCATGGACAAAGCATTTGACACTCGACCCAGATCCTTGGCAGGAAAGCTCATGGGCTATGACCATGCCATGTTTGGCTTCTCTCCTTACGGGCCATACTGGCGTGAGGTAAGGAAGCTGGTCTCGGTTGAGCTCCTCTTAAACCGCCAGCTTGAGTTACTCAACCATGTCCGGGACTCAGAAGTCAAGCTTTTCATCAAAGAGCTCTACAGGCAATGGATACAAAATGGGGACAGGCCTGTCTTGGTCGAGATGAAGGAGAAGTGTTGGTTCCTGGCAGCAAATGTAATGGTGAGCGAAGTAGCTGGGAAACGGTATTTTGGCACCGTTACAAATGACTATGAGTCAAGACGGTGCCGGAAGGCCCTTGAAGATTTGTTATATCTGTCGGGGATATTTATGGTTTCTGATGCAATTCCCTCCCTTGGCTGGTTGGACACTGTGAGAGGATATACGGCAAAAATGAAGAGAATAGCTAGGGAGGTGGATCAGGTGCTGGGAAGCTGGGTGGAGGAGCATCGCCGGAAGAGGTTCTCTGGAAGCGTGAACGAGGCTGTGCAAGACTTCATCCATGTCATGCTGTCTGTTATTGAGGATGGTCAGTTCTCTGATCATGACCATGACACTGTCATTAAGGCTACTTGCTTGGTATGTTTCTTCTACTTTCCTTGGTCAAATTCCATAAACCTCCACACACTTCTGTATGGAAACAGCAAACGTCCATCATGATTTGTTTTGTCCAGCTGTTATACTTGCTATTTCAGGACTGATTATTAACTCTCAACTTTCTTTGACAAATTTTCTGGGAATAATGAAAACTATGATAAACTATTAAATTGTTCTACTAACAGCTAGACATACTATTTTTTAACACACTAATCAAAGAAGCCATATCACCAGCTCAAAAGACCAACATGGATGTAATTTTGATACAGACTCTAATAATATGCGGCTCTGATTCAACGGTGATCACACTGACCTGTGCCCTCTGTCCGCTAATGAACAATCCCAGCACTCTAAAAAGAGCACAAGATGAGTTAGACATCAAAGTGGGAAAGCATCGCCAAGTGGATGAGTCAGACATAAAGAACCTAGTCTACTTGCAAGCCATCATCAAGGAAACCTTAATTACGACTGTACCCTGCTGCACCGCTTTCAGTGCCACGTGAGGCCATGGAGGATTGCACCGTGGCAGGCTTCCACATCCAAGCTGGGACGCGCCTTTTGGTTAACCTCTGGAAGTTGCACAGGGACCCCAGAATTTGGTCGGATCCTTTGGAGTTCCAACCTGAGAGGTTTCTAACGAAGCATGTGGATTTGGATGTTAGGGGTCGAAATTTTGAATTTCTGCCATTTGGGTCAGGCAGAAGGGTACGCCCAGGAATCTCATTTGCGCTTGAGGTCGTGCATCTGACACTAGCCAGACTGCTTCATGGTTTTGAATTGGGAGTGGTTGCGGATTTACCAGTGGATAGGACTGAAGGTTCAGGGGTGACTCTTCCCAGAGCAACCCCGTTGGATGTCACCGTTGTCCCAAGGCTACCTTCCGAGCTCTACGGTTATTAAGCAAGCATGCATGAAGACGGAAAAGTCTACTCCAAATGTTATCTTCTAAGCTATATCGTGATTAATTAGGCATAAGAAGTAACAACCCAATTCACAAACTCCCCTCACAAGCCCAGGCGGTGTCGTCTACAAATGTTTGGACTCAGGAGAATATGATTAAATCTGCTCTTGTTATGCATGTGTAGCTCATTCTGAATGATTTGTCAACTCATAACCTTCAATATCTGTCTACTGCTGCTTCATGCAGAGTCTACTTGATTGCCTATACCCTGACTTATTTAAGATTTTACATCAGTTGATTATGATCATCTTCATCGATCAAATAGAGTTCGTATGTTGATGTTTGTGTTGCTATTTGATTTGATAATTTTTCTTGCTTCTGCTTCAAAGTTTCTTGTTTGGGTTGAGCCTAGCTCATGTTTTAAGTCGACTCAGCGTGGGGAAAAACACAAATGGGATTTGTGTTTTTTAATTTTTTTTTTTTCCACCAGCAGAATGGTCTTATTTGGAAGCTTGCATAAACTTAGCTTTTTTATATAAATATTTGTGCGCAGTTTCCTGATATGGATAAGTATGACACGAAAGAGAGAGGATTTTTCCACCCAATCTCATGCACATCTCTTGTTTTTGAGGTGGGATTAGTCAACCACCCAATCAATTGCCCAAGTTAAAGAGCCAAATATAGTGATTTTCCGATTCTTAATCGTCGGCTTCCTCCTAACTCCAACTATCCATATATATGATTTCATTTCAATTTTGAAAACCCTTTTTGCCTTAAGAGACACTTGGGGAAAAAAAAAAAAAAACCTCAATTTTCATATTTTTAACCATTGAAAAAAAAATCCAATTTTATGTTTTTGAGGTCACTTCCTTAAATAATATTTAAGATTATATTTGGTTCTTAAAAAAAATAAAATTGATAAATTTATAGTTAATAAATTATTTTTATAACATAATATCTTAAATAGATAAATACATTAAAGTAAAAGATATGGATATGGAGATATGGTTTGGATGGGGCAAATTTCTTAAAATAATGCACTAGCCTAGCTTAGATTAATTCCTAAAAATCTGCATCATGCTGGACGCTATGGATTTATAACATGTCAACTCTTCATCTTTGAGCTTCCGAAAGCATTTGCATTTTATAACATGCCCAATCATGATTAAACGAAGGATTAAACAATAATCTTTTGTTTAGTTATTATCAAAATAGATTTTTAAAAAGCTATAGGCTAACAACTCATGGTTTCTTATGCAATCCCTTCCTTGGCTGGTCAGACACAGTGAAGGGGTATAAGGCAAAAATGAAGAGAACAGCTGGGAAGGTGTATCATGTGCTTGGAAGATGATTGGAGGAGCATCCTTTCAAGAGGTTTGCTGAGAGTATAGAAGCTGAACAAGACTTCACCCATGTCAGACCGTCTGTAATAGGAGATGGACGGTTTTCTGGTCATAACACCGACACAATCATTAAGGGCACATGCTTGGTATCTTCCTGTTCTTTCTATTTTTTTTTATGAAATTAGTAGTACACTGAGTTGCACTGCTTTCACTTGCACTACTTTCAGTGTTGCATTATCAGGGTTGAATTGTAAAGTTTGAATTAGATTTACGGTAGATGGTGGGGTATAACCACTCATTGAGCTCACAGTGGTCAAGATGCCCAATTACCTTTGCAGAGATTGAAGGGGCAAGGCATTTAGATAATTTTTTATTTATTTATTGAATGATGAATTTGTCCCTATTGTATTTAATCGGTTAATAATTTACAGTTTTGTTGAAGGATTTTGTTTGAGAGAAAGAGAATTGTATGTATAGTTGGGATTGTGAGGAGCAGGATAACTTTCACCATTATAATTTTTCTATCTATATTAATTTGATTAGTAGATTCTTGAGTGTTGATATATTTCCTGAACTTGGTGATCATATTGATTGTAGAAATAGGATAAATTCTTTTATTTTGCTTTTCTTTAATTCTACTCGCGTGTGTGTGATTAAATTACTTAAAGGACTGCACTATTGCAGGTCTCCATATCCAAAGCAACAATGGCTACCTTCTCTTTTGAACTCTACTTCTATTAGCAGCAGCAAAAGTAATAGCTTAATGCGTGCAACAAAGTCTTCAGATTAGTTCAGGCACCGTCTACTCCAGCATTGAAAGTGGGAAAAAATGTGTGCCACAAACTTCCCAATTAGCTCAGGTAGGGTTCAAATGTCTGGACTTTGAGACCATGAGAAACCAATCTGCTCATTCTCATTGATTTGTTTAGCAGGTGGCCTCCTTGCTTCAACTGAATTTTGAGTTTCTTAATTCATATTTTATCCTGAAAGTAATTTAAATCATTGAGGTTGTAGCTTGTTTTATTTTCAGCAAATAGGATGAAGCTTTCTCCTCAAACTACAACCTCTTCTCTCTATCTTCCACAGTTTCCTCTACAAAAAGGTGAGTTGCACAGGCTGTTTGCCTAACAACTCAAGATCCCTTAAGCCAATACAAACTAAAACTTCAAAAGCCCAAGAAACCTTGATAATATTATAACCATAGTTTGTCAAAATATTTTCATTACATTCAAATTAGAAAAACTGCCCAAATTTGGGTCGAAATAATCAATTGGTGAATGAGAAGGAACAATAAGAAAACGTCGGAATTGGATTGTTTGGATTCAAGAGCAGATGTTTGATTAGGATCCTCTTTTTTTTTGGTTTTAACTTTGACACAATAAATTTCGTATCTTCGGTTGTCTGTTCCTTCTTCAAATTGGAGCCATATATATTTATACTAAGTTTTCACGTTGCATTTATATCTAGATGCCACTAGAGTCATCCAGCATCCAGCAACAGTTGGCTTTGGCTTATGATGTATGTGGCAGAAGATGTGGCGTTTTGTTTTTAGTCTCCTTAATTCTGAACCATTCAGTCCAAACGGGCATCCACCTTACACTTAGGTAAGGTAAAGCTTCTCAATATTATCTATGTGATGTGTGGTGTGTGGTGTGTGGTAAAGAGCAAGCCAAACTTAATAGCTAAATCACCCATTTCTGTGGGGTTAGATACACTCCACGTGATTTTCAATGAACAAATATGCATCATAACAACTGGCCAAAGAGATAGATTTTTGGAGAAGTGATTCTTTCCCCTGATGCATTCGACAATGTACTGAGGGTGGTGACCTGCCCCTTTTCTCGATGTAATCACGTTTTATATATTTTTTTTAACTCTACTTCTATTAGCAGCAGCAAAAGTAATAGCCTAATGTGTGCAACAAAGTCTTCAGGTTAGTTCGGGCACTATCTACTCCAGCATAGAAAGTGGGAAAAAATGTGTGCCACAACCTTCCCAATTAGGTCAGGCACTGTCTACTCCTTAATTCTGAACCATTCAGTCCAAATGGGCATCCACCTTACACTTAGGTAAGGCAAAGCTTCTCAATATTATCCATGTAATGTGTGGTGTGTGGTAAAGAGCATGCCAAACTTAATAGTTAAATCAACCCCATTTTTATGGGGCTAGATACACTCCCACGTGATTTTCCCTATTGTATTTAATCTGCTTATGATTAAATGATGAATTTGTAGAGATTGAAGGGGAAAGGCCTATAGACAATATTTTTTATTTATTAAATGATGAATTTATCCCTATTGTATTTAATCGGCTTATGATTTAGAGTTTCGTTAAAGGGTTTTGTTTGAGAGAGGGAATTGTATGTATGACCATGATTGGGAGAGAAGGATAACTTTCGCCATTATAACTTTCCTATCTTTATTATTTTGATTAGTAGATTCTTAAGTGTTGATATGATTCCTAAGCATAGTGATCATATTGACCATAGAAATAGAGTAAATTTTTTTATTTTGTCTTTCTTTATTTCTAATTGTGTGTATAATTAGGTTAACGAAAGGACTGCACTGTTGCAGGATTCCATATTATCCAAAGCAACCATGACGATATTATCTTTTGAACTCTACTTCTATTAGCAGCAGCAAAAGTAATAGCCTAATGTGTGCAACAAAGTCTTCAGGTTCGTTCAGGCACTATCTACTCCAGCATAGAAAGTGGGAAAAAATGTGTGCCACAACCTTCCCAATTAGTTCAAGCACTGTCTACTAGGAATGGCAACAGGGCGGGTTCGGGACGGGTCGCCCCCATCCCAACCCCGCCCCGTTTAGCAAAATCAATTCCCATCCCCGTCCTACTTAAAAAATTAAACGGGGCGGGGCGGGACGGGGCGGGTATGGGAAAACTTTTTTTTTTTTTTTTTTTTTTAAATTATTTTAAAATTTTTTGTACTGAGTACATTTCCAAGTAACACTGAGCAGTGAAGAAACACTGGGTACATTTCCAAGTAAATTCATATTATTGTACTGAGTTCTTGGAGACGCAAGCGAAGGGAACCCTGTTTGGGGTGGCACAGGACCCGCCGGAGCTCCTAACATACCAGAATTCTAACGCAAAAGTGAAGGGGGAACAGGTTGGGCTCCACCTATGGGAGTGGGTGGCCCGGATGGCACCATCTTTCCAAAATAACAATCTACAAACACTCACTCAAGTACACCACAAGATTCAAATAAACTTCCAGTTACACAACAAAGTGAGCAAAACCTGACATTTCCCTCATCCCATCAAGCAGTTTACACCCAAAATCAAGGTCAGAAACTCCAGAGTCCTTGTTGTGCACCAAAAGAAATGGGGAAGCTTTGTGCCTGAGCATACGGAGTTGGGCGTTACCAAACACAAGAGGAAAGCCAAACAAAACGAAAACCAAGCAACAAGCTTTGATTCTGAACATTCTAGAATTGGACTAGCTCAGCGATTTCTTCAGTGAACCGCTGTACAATTGATGAGTTTTTAGATCAAGTAAAGCTTCAAACATTCTACAAAAGGGCAACCAATCAACGAATCGAACTCCTAATACAAAACAGGGGTTCAGAATCTCGATATCACCGCCTATCACTCCAAACCCTCACTAAAATCATCACAAAACGACTTCAATCGACACCCAACACAAATCCAAATCTCCAAACCTCACAAACCCAACAAAGATAAGTTCTTTTTCACACCTCACACCTCAAATTCCAATCTTTAAACCCCAAAAGATTCAGAGAAAATAAAAAAAGCAAACAAAAAAAAATTAACACTCAAAAATAGAAAATCAAACAAAAACCCAAAAGACAAGAACCTAAACACATCGATCGAACCCTAAATCGGCGATCCAGAGCTCCAAACGAGTAAGAGAAATTGATAGCGTCCTGAAAAGCTGAGCCTAAAACGACGACGCTTGAGGACTTACCAGAGTTGAAATTGAACACTGAAAGTCTTCAGAAACTCCAAAGATTTCGATCGAAGACAGAAAAACATGCAGCTGCTTTTCACTTTGCCTTTATATGTAAACGGGGCGGGGCGGGGCGGGATAGGATGGGGCAATACCCGAACCCGCCCCGACCCCGTCCCGGGTTTTAAAAAAAATCCTATACCCGCCCCAAACCCGTTTAATAAATTTTAATCCCATCCCATTAGGGGTGGGGCGGGGCGGGTACCCGAAAAAACCCGCCCCGTTGCCATCCCTACTGTCTACTCCTTAATTCTAAACCATTCAGTCCAAACGGGCATCCACCTTACACTTAGGTAAGGCAAAGCTTCCCAATATTTTCTATGTAATGTGTGGTAAAGAGCATGCCAAGCTTAATAGTTAAATCAACCCCATTTTTATGGGGCTAGATACACTCCCACGTGATTTTCAATGAACAAATATGCATCATAACAACTGGCCAAAGAGATGGGTTTTTTCATACTCAGAACTATCATATATAAGACTTCGAAGGAGCTTTCACATTTTACATCATCGACAGCTGTCTATAGTTTCCATGTTAGGATGGCACATGTGTGGAACATGAATTCGACCTGTCGGTGTTCTAGTGTGTGTAGTTTTGAGCCATTTTGGAGAAGTGATTCTTTCCCCTGATGCATTCGACAATGTACTGAGGGTGGTGATGTGTCCAATGTTTTATATATTTTTTTAGATATAAGAAGACAAAACAGTTTTTTTAGACAAAACTGTGAAAACAGAATAGAAAACCATTTTTCTCTTTCGGGCCCTCTTTCTCTTCACTATGGTACTATCATGGTTCAAAGTCATGGTATTGGTCATTGACTTGGAGGGTCACGAGGCATATCGATATCGGTGTCGCGATACGTAAAATAAGATAATTAAATTTTTTTAAAAATTATAAAAATATTATATAAATTAAAAAATAAAATAGATATAATTAAATAAACTGAAAATTTTAATAAAACAATTTCTTTTCACATTTAGCTCAAAGTTATTTATGATAATATTAAAAATTGAGAACTTAATTCTCACTTTGTCATATAAATATTTTAATTTAATTCTCAATAATTTTAGAAAAAATTTATAAAAATCACTAGTTGCAAGACATATTTGAAACATATGCCACTTAATGCATTTAAAGGTTAGTGGACTTTTAAACTTCATGTACAATCTTCAAGACAAGCACTAAATTAAACTAAAAATTTATGATAAATCAATTTCCTCAAGACTCAGGATTTTCATTTGGTACTTGGGGGCACAAATTGCAATAAATATAGAAATGATTTTCAAAATGCTCCTTGGAATTATTTTAAAATGTCATGAATTTGAAAAAAAAAAATTTAAACATGATTAAATCTTCTACAAATGTAAATAGTGCGCTTGACAATGATTTTATAAAGCGTTTTTAACTTTTTTACTTGAAAGAAAAAAAAATTAATGTTAAAAAAATCAGAAATACTCCTTAAAATCACAACACTTTAAATAACTTTCTTGATACATCACATACTTGAAATCATATTAAAAACATGACTTTTTAATATGACAATTATCTTCTATATTTATTTTATTTTTGTAGGGAAAGTGTTGTACTTTCTAAAGTTTTAAATTCAATTCAAACTATTGTTTTATCAACATCCCATTTTTCTAATGAATCAGCAAATTAATGTAATTCTAAATCATAAGTTTTTTGAAATTTCTTTGTTTAATTATTACTATATGATAAAAAAAAACAATAATAATATACAACAATTCCAACACTCTAGCTTAAATGACATAAAAAAAAACATCAAATTATATTTGATTCTCCCCATTCCAAACGGTAGGAAAAATTTGATGGCAGTATATTATTGGCAAGAACAAAACAAAAACAAAAACAAAACCAGAACCAGAAGGACCCATATAGAAGAATGAGACACCACCACATAGCTTAGTGCAGCCTTCTGTTTGCTTTAGGAGGCAAAGATATGCATGGACCCCCTAAATCTTCTAGCTAGAAAGTGTAGTGAATTTTAAATTATCTGATCTGGAAAGTATTTTAAATTATTGAGGTTGTAGTTTATTTTATTATCTACAGATTAAAAAGAAAGAAAACTCTCCTCTAACTCCAACTTCCTCTCTATCTTTTCTACAAGCTAGTTTCTCTACAATATAGTGAGTTACACAGGTTCTTTGCCTAACAACTCAAGATCCTTTAAGCCGAGACAAACTAAAACTTCAAAAGCCCAAGAAACCGGATAATATTATAACCATATATAATTTTTCAAAATAATTTTCATTACATTCTAATTAAAAAAACTACCCAAATTTTGGTCAAGATAATCAATTGGTGAATGAGACGGAGCAATAAGCAAAGTGAGAATTGGATTGTTTTGATGCACTTGATGGTTAAAAAGTTTCGTTAGAATTTTTTATTTTTTTTCCTTACAATTTGACACAATAAATTTTGGATCTTTGGTTGCCAGTTCCTTCTCCAAATTGGAGACATATTTTGCACATTGCATTCATAGCTAGATGCTACACTCATACTCCCTGCAATTGCCTTACCAATAGCTTGACTTTGGCTTATGATTAGGAAGAAGATGTGGATTTTGCAGAAGTGGACAATCTCGACTTTTTCGGCTGATAACTATAGGTTTTTGTTTTTGGTCTCATAATTTTGAATGATTGAATCCATAGGGGGCTCCACCTCCACCTTTAAAGCACACTTCTCTAAAATATGTGTACCATGTGGTTCTCTAAAATATCTATGTACCGTGTGCTGTGTGGTGTGTAAGTAAAGAGAAGTAAAACTTGATACCAAATCAACACACCACTTGATTTTCAATGAACAAATCGTGTTATATAGGACTTGAAAGGAGCTTCATATTATTTATTATCATCTAGAGCTGTCTACACTAAATTAGGATGGCACATGTGTAGAGCATGAATTCCTATTTATTTATTACTAGTTGTGAGTGTTCTAGCGCATGTAGTTTTGAACCATTTTCGAAGCCTTTTCCTATTTATGGTACCTGAGAAAGGTGATTCTTTCTACTGACCCATTTGCTCTGGTACTAACTAGTCATGGGATTCTCCCTTCAGCCACAAGATATCACAGTTTTTGGGCTTCTTCTTGCTACAATCTGTTTGTTGTTGGCAACGGTATTTAATGCCAAAGGGAACAAGAAGAAAGGCAAAAGGCCACAGGAGCCGTCCGGGCGATGGCCTATTATCGGTCACCTTCATCTTCTAGGAGCAGACAAGCTGCTACATCGGACACTTGGAGACATGGCTGATAAGTATGGACCAATCTTTTGCATTCATCTTGGCCTTCGTAAAGCTCTGGTGGTTAGCAGCTGGGAAGTAGCAAAGGAATGCTACACTACCAATGACAAGGTATTCGCCACTCGACCAAGATCCTTAGCAGTAAAGCTCATGGGCTATGATCATGCCATGTTTGGATTTGCTCCCTATGGACCATACTGGCGTGATGTGCGGAAGCTAGCCATGGTTGAGCTCCTCTCAAACCGCCAGCTTGAGATGCTCAAACATGTCCAGGACTCAGAAGTTGAGTTCTTAATAAAAGAGCTCTATGGGCAATGGGCACGAAACAAGGACAGCCCCGCTTTGGTGGAGATGAAGGAAAGATTTGGGAACTTGGTAATGAATGTAATAGTGAGAGCAATTGCAGGGAAACGGTATTTTGGGACCCATGCCTGTGGTGATGAGCCAAAACGGGGCAAAAAGGCCTTGGACGATTTTATGCTTCTAGTGGGGCTGTTCATGGTCTCGGATGCCATCCCTTTTCTCGGCTGGTTGGACACGGTGAAAGGGTATACCACTGATATGAAGAAAATAGCTAAGGAGCTGGATTATTTGCTTGGAAGGTGGGTGGAGGAGCATCGCCAGAATAGGCTTTCTGCGAACGACAATGGGGCTGAGCAAGACTTCATCCATGCCATGCTTTCTGTCATAGATGATGGCCAATTCTCTGGTCGTGATCCTGATACCGTCATTAAGGCCACTTGCTTGGTATGTCCCTGCTACTTCCATAACTTGACCATGAAATGAAAAGAGAAAAAAAAAACACCATCTACTATCATAATTTCTGCAACTTTTTCTGCCCAATTTCCTAAACCCTCCTCGCATTTCTACAAGCATTCATCAAATCCAGTATAGCTTTATCATCTGTATTTATCATGACAAACCAGGTGGGGTGATCAAATTTCACTTAGATTCCTTATTCACGGTTTGTTTTATCATTCTGCTAAACATGGTATTTCACTACTGATAAGTAAACTTTTCCTGATCGCATATTGAAGTCGACATCATTTGTTGATTGCAGATCCTCATATTAGCTGGCTACGACACAACATCTATCACTCTTACATGGGCCCTCTCTCTTCTACTGAACAACCGCCATGCGCTAAAAAAAGCACAAGCAGAGCTGGAAATCCATGTGGGTAAGCATCGCCAAGTGGATGGATCAGATATAAAGAACCTAGTCTACCTGCAAGCCATCGTCAAGGAAACATTACGATTGTACCCTCCTGGGCCACTTTCCGTGCCGCATGAGGCCACGGAAGATTGCACTGTGGCAGGCTTTCACATCCAAGCTGGGACGCGCCTTTTGGTTAATCTCTGGAAGTTGCATCGTGACCCCAGAGTCTGGTTGGACCCTTTGGAGTTCCAACCAGAGAGGTTCCTGACAAAGCATGCAGGTTTGGATGTTAGGGGTAAAAATTATGAACTTCTACCCTTTGGTTCAGGTAGAAGGGTATGCCCAGGAATCTCATTTGCACTGGAGTTGACGCATCTGACGCTAGCCAGACTGCTTCATGGTTTTGAATTGGGAGCGGTTGCAGATTCACCGGTGGATATGACTGAAAGTCCTGGGTTGACTGCCCCCAAAGCAACCCCACTGGAGGTCACCATTGTTCCAAGGCTACCTTTCGAGCTCTATAGTTATGAAGCAGCATAAAAAGTAAATAATACTCTGTGAGCCAGAGAGTACCCTAATTAGCCCAATGCTTTAGGGTATATTTATGTTGTGTAACTCACTTTGAATGGCCTGTGTAGTGGGTGTTCTCCTTTCTTGTCTTCTCGTCTCAAATTTCATCCACTTGGATAGTAATAAATTTCCATCTATGAGTAATTCTTTGTGTTACTTAAAATATAGACCACAACTGCACCAGCAACAAAAGGCTGTTGCAACAACAGAACTCAACAAAACCAAGATCACTCAAGAATTGTGCAAGTAGTTAGCAATATGGTAGTGTAGTTTGAACTGCGCAAATAGTTAGGAATCTGATTGTGTAGTTTGTTATAGCTGAAACTTTAAATAGCAGAGTAGAGAACCTCTCCTGAACATGTAATTCTTCATCTCAATATACAGAAATTAAATTTGCATTCTCCTGATACAAACTTACATGGTATCAGAGCCACCCCATATTTCCTTCTCTTCGCATCAGTTTCATGGTTCCACCATGGCAATCTCAACTCAGTCTTCTCGGATACAAGCTAGAGCTGCAAATTCGTCCTCAGCCATAACTCAATCAATGCAGATGTTGAATCATGCACTGCCCATTAAACTTGATAAAGATAAACTACCTGTGTTGGAAAACACAACTGGAGAATGTGAACTTTGCAAACGGCTTTGAAGACCACATTGAAGGTTTGACAGTCTGTCCTTCAAAAACAACAAGCAATGGTGAAACAAATCCAGAGTTTATTCTTTGGAAAAGATTTGACCGAATGATCCTTAGTTGGATCTACTCCTCACTTACTCCAGAAATTATGGGTCAAATAAAAGTGTATCAAATCTCCCATGAAGCATGGTCTGCTCTGGAAAAGATCTTCTCAGCTTCATCCAAAGCTTGGGTGATGCAATTACAACTAGAATTTCAAACCACGAAGAAAGGATCCCTTTCAATGATGGATTACAATCTCAAGCTGAAGAATCTGACTGACCACTTAGTTGCCATTGGAGAACTGGTACACGACAGAGATCATATTCTGCAACTGCTTGGAGGGCTTGGTGTAGAATACAATTCCATTGTGGCCTCTCTTGTAGCAAGAGAAGATGAAGTTTCACTGCATACGGTGCACAATATTCTGTTAACCTACGAACAGTGACTGAATCTTCAGAATTCAACAGAAAACAATGTAATCTCTACAAATCTCACTACCACGTCATCAAATCACCACAACAACAGAAGGAATTCCAATCGAAATTCCTCAGGAAACAAGAGCAGAATAGTCAACCCCGAACGCAACTCTCATGGCAATAGAAACTTGGTCTCTCAAAATCACCCACAATGTAAACTTTGTAGAAAGTCTGGACATAGTGTGGTCCAATGTTATCATCGTTTCGATATAAACTTCCAAGGGGTAAATACCAACTCTGAATCTAAGCCCCATGCAACTAACAGAAATCGAGATTAAGCCCATGTCGTGATTGCATCTTCTATTAACATAAAGAGTAAGGAATGGTTCTTTGACACTCGCGCCACCCATCATCTTTCTCAAACTACCACCTCTCTGGACAATATACAATCATATAATGGCAATGACAAGGTGACAATCGGGAATGGTACACAATTTCCCATTCTTCATACGGCTACTAAAATTTTTCAGTTTCCTTTTAGAGTGTTTCAATTAAAAAGAGTTCTTCATGCTCCTCATCTTGCAACCAATCTTGTTAGTGTCTCTCAATTCTGTGCTGACAACAATACATTTGTTGAGTTTCATCCTCGGTTCTTTCTTGTCAAAGAACAGGTTACCAAGAAAGTTCTTCTCAAAGGTCATCTCGAACGAGGATTGTATAAATTTCCTACCAATTTTAGCTCCACTACAGGCTTGTTCTCTAGCCTCAACAACTTTTCATCTTCAAATTCCACGATTGAGCTTTAGCATTCTCAACTTGGTCATCCTGCTGAAGATATATTGAAACATGTTCTGAACAACTGTAATATTTCTTATCAATGTAATAAACGTCAAATCTATTGAAGCTGAACAAGAGTTCACCCATGTCAGACCGTCTGTAATAGGAGATGGACGGTTTTCTGGTCATAACACCGACACAATCATTAAGGGCACATGCTTGGTATCTTCCTGTTCTTTCTATTTTTTTTTATGAAATTAGTAGTACACTGAGTTGCACTGCTTTCACTTGCACTACTTTCAGTGTTGCATTATCAGGGTTGAATTGTAAAGTTTGAATTAGATTTACGGTAGATGGTGGGGTATAACCACTCATTGAGCTCACAGTGGTCAAGGTGCCCAATTACCTTTGCAGAGATTGAAGGGGCAAGGCATTTAGATAATTTTTTATTTATTTATTGAATGATGAATTTGTCCCTTTTGTATTTAATCGGTTAATAATTTACAGTTTTGTTGAAGGATTTTGTTTGAGAGAAAGAGAATTGTATGTATAGCTGGGATTGTGAGGAGCAGGATAACTTTCACCATTATAATTTTTCTATCTATATTAATTTGATTAATAGATTCTTGAGTGTTGATATATTTCCTGAACTTGGTGATCATATTGATTGTAGAAATAGGATAAATTCTTTAATTTTGTTTTTCTTTAATTCTACTCGCGTGTGTGTGATTAAATTACTTAAAGGACTGCACTATTGCAGGTCTCCATATCCAAAGCAACAATGGCTACCTTCTCTTTTGAACTCTACTTCTATTAGCAGCAGCAAAAGTAATAGCTTAATGCGTGCAACAAAGTCTTCAGATTAGTTCAGGCACCGTCTACTCCAGCATTGAAAGTGGGAAAAAATGTGTGCCACAAACTTCCCAATTAGCTCAGGTAGGGTCCAAATGTCTGGACTTTGAGACCATGAGAAACCAATCTGCTCATTCTCATTGATTTGTTTAGCAGGTGGCCTCCTTGCTTCAACTGAATTTTGAGTTTCTTAATTCATATTTTATCCTGAAATTTAAATCATTGAGGTTGTAGCTTGTTTTATTTTCAGCAAATAGGATGAAGCTTTCTCCTCAAACTACAACCTCTTCTCTCTATCTTCCACAGTTTCCTCTACAAAAAGGTGAGTTGCACAGGCTGTTTGCCTAACAACTCAAGATCCCTTAAGCCAATACAAACTAAAACTTCAAAAGCCCAAGAAACCTTGATAATATTATAACCATAGTTTGTCAAAATATTTTCATTACATTCAAATTAGAAAAACTGCCCAAATTTGGGTCGAAATAATCAATTGGTGAATGAGAAGGAAAAATAAGAAAACGTCGGAATTGGATTGTTTGGATTCAAGAGCAGATGTTTGATTAGGATCCTCTTTTTTTTTTGGTTTTAACTTTGACACAATAAATTTCGTATCTTCGGTTGTCTGTTCCTTCTTCAAATTGGAGCCATATATATTTATACTAATTTTTCACGTTGCATTTATATCTAGATGCCACTAGAGTCATCCAGCATCCAGCAACAGTTGGCTTTGGCTTATGATGTATGTGGCAGAAGATGTGGCGTTTTGTTTTTAGTCTCCTTAATTCTGAACCATTCAGTCCAAACGGGCATCCACCTTACACTTAGGTAAGGTAAAGCTTCTCAATATTATCTATGTGATGTGTGGTGTGTGGTGTGTGGTAAAGAGCAAGCCAAACTTAATAGCTAAATCACCCATTTCTGTGGGGTTAGATACACTCCACGTGATTTTCAATGAACAAATATGCATCATAACAACTGGCCAAAGAGATAGATTTTTGGAGAAGTGATTCTTTCCCCTGATGCATTCGACAATGTACTGAGGGTGGTGACCTGCCCCTTTTCTCAATGTAATCACGTTTTATATATTTTTTTTAACTCTACTTCTATTAGCAGCAGCAAAAGTAATAGCCTAATGTGTGCAACAAAGTCTTCAGGCACTATCTACTCCAACATAGAAAGTGGGAAAAAATGTGTGCCACAACCTTCCCAATTAGTTCAGGCACTGTCTACTCCTTAATTCTGAACCATTCAGTCCAAATGGGCATCCACCTTACACTTAGGTAAGGCAAAGCTTCTCAATATGATCTATGTAATGTGTGGTGTGTGGTAAAGAGCATGCCAAACTTAATAGTTAAATCAACCCCATTTTTATGGGGCTAGATACACTCCCACGTGATTTTCCCTATTGTATTTAATTTGCTTATGATTAAATGATGAATTTGTAGAGATTGAAGGGGAAAGGCCTATAGATAATATTTTTTATTTATTAAATGATGAATTTATCCCTATTGTATTTAATCGGCTTATGATTTAGAGTTTCGTTAAAGGGTTTTGTTTGAGAGAGGGAATTGTATGTATGACCATGATTGGGAGAGAAGGATAACTTTCGCCATTATAACTTTCCTATCTTTATTAATTTGATTAGTAGATTCTTAAGTGTTGATATGATTCCTAAGCATAGTGATCATATTGACCATAGAAATAGAGTAAATTTTTTTATTTTGTCTTTCTTTATTTCTAATTGTGTGTATAATTAGGTTAACGAAAGGACTGCACTGTTGCAGGATTCCATATTATCCAAAGCAACCATGACGACATTATCTTTTGAACTCTACTTCTATTAGCAGCAGCAAAAGTAATAGCCTAATGTGTGCAACAAAGTCTTCAGGTTAGTTCAGGCACTATCTACTCCAGCATAGAAAGTGGGAAAAAATGTGTGCCACAACCTTCCCAATTAGTTCAAGCACTGTCTACTCCTTAATTCTGAACCATTCAGTCCAAACGGGCATCCACCTTACACTTAGGTAAGGCAAAGCTTCTCAATATTTTCAATGTAATGTGTGGTAAAGAGCATGCCAAACTTAATAGTTAAATCAACCCCATTTTTATGGGGCTAGATACACTCCCACGTGATTTTCAATGAACAAATATGCATCATAACAACTGGCCAAAGAGATGGGTTTTTTCATACTCAGAAGTCAGAACTATCATATATAAGACTTCGAAGGAGCTTTCACATTTTATATCATCGACAGCTGTCTACAGTTCCGTATTAGGATGGCACATGTGTGGAACATGAATTCGACCTGTCAATTTTCTCAATGTAATCACCTTTTATATATACACTCCCACGTGATTTTCAATGAACAAATATGCATCATAACAACTGGCCAAAGAGATGGGTTTTTTCATACTCAGGACTATCATATATAAGACTTCGAAGGAGCTTTCACATTTTACATCATCGACAGCTGTCTATAGTTTCCATGTTAGGATGGCACATGTGTGGAACATGAATTCGACCTGTCAGTGTTCTAGTGTGTGTAGTTTTGAGCCATTTTGGAGAAGTGATTATTTCCCCTGATGCATTCGACAATGTACTGAGACGAAACAATGTACTGAGGGTGGTGATGTGTCCAATGTTTTATATATTTTTTTAGATATAAGAAGACAAAACAGTTTTTTTAGACAAAACTGTGAAAACAGAATAGAAAACCATTTTTCTCTTTCGGGCCCTCTTTCTCTTCACTACTGTACTATCATGGTTCAAAGCCGTGGTATTGGTTATTGACTTGGATGGTCACAAGGCATATCGATGTCGCGATATGTAAAATAAGATAATTAAAATTTTTTAAAAATTATAAAAATATTATATAAATTAAAAAATAAAATAGATATAATTAAATAAACTGAAAATTTTAATAAAACAATTTCTTTTCACATTTAGCTCAAAGTTATTTATGATAATATTAAAAATTGAGGATTTAACTCTCACTTTGTCATATAAATATTTTAATTTAATTCTCAATAATTTTAGAAAAAATTTATAAAAAATCACTAGTTGCAAGACATATTTGAAACATATGCCACTTGATGCATTTAAAGGTTAGTGGACTTTTAAACTTCATGTATAATCTTCAAGACAAGCACTAAATTAA
Source organism: Vitis riparia (assembly GCF_004353265.1). Taxonomy (NCBI): domain Eukaryota; kingdom Viridiplantae; phylum Streptophyta; class Magnoliopsida; order Vitales; family Vitaceae; genus Vitis; species Vitis riparia. The sequence continues at coordinate 4,325,673 of NC_048433.1, read as the reverse complement.
ACTAAAAATTTATGATAAATCAATTTCCTCAAGACTTGGGATTTTCATTTGGTACTTGGGGGCACAAATTGCAATAAATATAGAAATGATTTTCAAAATGCTCCTTGGAATTATTTTAAAAATGTCATGAATTTGAAAAAAAAAATTTAAACATGATTAAATCTTCTACAAATGTAAATAGTGCGCTTGACAATGATTTTATAAAGCATTTTTAACTTTTTTACTTGAAAGAAAAAAAAATTAGTGTTAAAAAAATCAGAAATACTCCTTAAAATCACTACACTTTAAATAACTTTCTTGATACATCACATACTTGAAATCATATTAAAAACATGACTTTTTAATATGACAATTATCTTCTATATTTATTTTATTTTTGTAGGGAAAGTGTTGTACTTTCTAAAGTTTTAAATACAATTCAAACTATTGTTTTATCAACATCCCATTTTTCTAATGAATCAGCAAATTAATGTAATTCTAAATCATAAGTTTTTTGAAATTTCTTTGTTTAATTATTACTATATGATAAAAAAAAAAAAAACAATAATAATATACAACAATTCCAACACTCTAGCTTAAATGACATAAAAAAAACATCAAATTATATTTTATTCTCCCCATTCCAAACGGTAGGAAAAATTTGATGGCAGTATATTATTGGCAAAAACAAAACAAAAACAAAAACAAAACCAGAAGGACCCATATAGAAGAATGAGACACCACCACATAGCTTAGTGCAGCCTTCTGTTTGCTTTAGGAGGCAAAGATATGCATGGACCCCCTAAATCTTCTAGCTAGAAAGTGTAGTGAATTTTAAATTATCTGATCTGGAAAGTATTTTAAATTATTGAGGTTGTAGTTTATTTTATTATCTACAGATTAAAAAGAAAGAAAATTCTCCTCTAACTCCAACTTCCTCTCTATCTTTTCTACAAGCTAGTTTCTCTACAATATAGTGAGTTACACAGGTTCTTTGCCTAACAACTCATGATCCTTTAAGCCGAGACAAACTAAAACTTCAAAAGCCCAAGAAACCGGATAATATTATAACCATATATAATTTTTCAAAATAATTTTCATTACATTCTAATTAAAAAAAACTACCCAAATTTTGGGTCAAGATAATCAATTGGTGAATGAGACGGAGCAATAAGCAAAGTGAGAATTGGATTGTTTTGATGCACTTGATGGTTAAAAAGTTTCGTTAGAATTTTTTTTTTTTTTTCCTTAAAATTTGACACAATAAATTTTGGATCTTTGGTTGCCAGTTCCTTCTCCAAATTGGAGACATATTTTGCACATTGCATTCATAGCTAGATGCTACACTCATACTCCCTGCAATTGCCTTACCAATAGCTTGACTTTGGCTTATGATTAGGAAGAAGATGTGGATTTTGCAGAAGTGGACAATCTCGACTTTTTCGGCTGATAACTATAGGTTTTTGTTTTTGGTCTCCTAATTTTGAATGATTGAATCCATAGGGGGCTCCACCTCCACCTTTAAAGCACACTTCTCTAAAATATGTGTACCATGTGGTTCTCTAAAATATCTATGTACCGTGTGCTGTGTGGTGTGTAAGTAAAGAGAAGTAAAACTTGATACCAAAATCAACACACCACTTGATTTTCAATGAACAAATCGTGTTATATAGGACTTGAAAGGAGCTTCATATTATTTATTATCATCTAGAGCTGTCTACACTAAATTAGGATGGCACGTGTGTAGAGCGTGAATTCCTACTTGTGAGTGTTCTAGCGAATGTAGTTTTGAACCATTTTCGAGTATAGCCTGCAAGCTATTGTCTACTCCAAATGTTTGGTAGTGTTTATAGAACCTAAGGAGGTATGATCTTCTTAGCTTTTCTGTCATTAAGCAGAATGGAAAGTAAGAAAAAATGTGTGGCACAAACTTCCCCAATTAGCTCAGGCAGGTTCCCAACGTTTGGACTTGGAGAACGTGGGAAGCAAATCTGCTCACCCTTATTGATTTGTTTTGTAGGTGGTCTCCTTGCTTAAATTGAATTTTGAATTTCTTAAATCATATCTTATCTGATCTGGAAAGTATTTTAAATTATTGAGGTTGTAGTTTATTTTATTATCTACAGATTAAAAAGAAAGAAAATTCTCCTCTAACTCCAACCTCCTCTCTATCTTTGCCTAACAACTCAAGATCCCTTAAGCCGAGACAAACTAAAACCTCAAAAGCCCAAGAAACAGGATAATAATATGACCATATATAATTTTTCAAAATAATTTTCATTACATTCTAATTAAAAAAACTACCCAAATTTTGGGTCAAGATAATCAATTGGTGAATGAGACGGAACAATAAGCAAAGTGGGAATTGGATTGTTTTGATGCAGCACTTGATGGTTAAAAAGTTGTTTAGTTAGATTTTTTTTTTTCCTTAAAATTTGACACAATAAATTTTGTATCTTTGGTTGCCAGTTCCTTCTCCAAATTGGAGACATATTTTGCACATTGCATTCATAGCTAGATGCTACACTCATACTCCCTGCAATTGTGGATTTTGCGAAAGTGGACAATCTCTTGACTTTTTCGGCTGATAACTATAGGTTTTTGTTTTTAGTCTCCTAATTTTGAATGATTGAATCCATAGGGGGCTCCACCTCCACCTTTAAAGCACACTTCTCTAAAATATGTGTATTATGTGGTTCTCTAAAATATCTATGTACCGTGTGCTGTGTGGTGTGTAAGTAAAGAGAAGTAAAACTTGATACCAAAATCAACACACCACTTGATTTTCAATGAACAAATCGTGTTATATAGGACTTGAAAGGAGCTTCATATTATTTATTATCATCTAGAGCTGTCTACACTAAATTAGGATGGCACATGTGTAGAGCATGAATTCCTATTTATTTATTACTACTTGTGAGTGTTCTAGCGCATGTAGTTTTGAACCATTTTCGAAGCCTTTTCCTATTTATGGTACCTGAGAAAGGTGATTCTTTCTACTGACCCATTTGCTCTGGTACTAACTAGTCATGGGATTCTCCCTTCAGCCACAAGATATCACAGTTTTTGGGCTTCTTCTTGCTACAATCTGTTTGTTGTTGGCAACGGTATTTAATGCCAAAGGGAACAAGAAGAAAGGCAAAAGGCCACAGGAGCCATCCGGGCGATGGCCTATTATCGGTCACCTTCATCTTCTAGGAGCAGACAAGCTGCTACATCGGACACTTGGAGACATGGCTGATAAGTATGGACCAATCTTTTGCATTCGTCTTGGCCTTCGTAAAGCTCTGGTGGTTAGTAGCTGGGAAGTAGCAAAGGAATGCTACACTACCAATGACAAGGTATTCGCCACTCGACCAAGATCCTTAGCAGTAAAGCTCATGGGCTATGATCATGCCATGTTTGGACTTGCTCCCTATGGACCATACTGGCGTGATGTTCGGAAGCTAGCCATGGTTGAGCTCCTCTCAAACCGCCAGCTTGAGATGCTCAAACATGTCCAACACTCAGAAGTTGAGTTCTTAATAAAAGAGCTCTATGGGCAATGGGCACGAAACAAGGACAGCCCCGCTTTGGTGGAGATGAAGGAAAGATTTGGGAACTTGGTAATGAATGTAATGGCGAGAGCAATTGCAGGGAAACGGTATTTTGGGACCCATGCCTGTGGTGATGAGCCAAAACGGGGCAAAAAGGCCATGGACGATTTTATGCTTCTAGTGGGGCTGTTCATGGTCTCGGATGCCATCCCTTTTCTCGGCTGGTTGGACACGGTGAAAGGGTATACCACTGATATGAAGAAAATAGCTAAGGAGGTGGATTATTTGCTTGGAAGGTGGGTGGAGGAGCATCGCCAGAATAGGCTTTATGCGAACGACAATGGGGCTGAGCAAGACTTCATCCATGCCATGCTTTCTGTCATAGATGATGGCCAATTCTCTGGTCGTGATCCTGATACCGTCATTAAGGCCACTTGCTTGGTATGTCCCTGCTACTTCCATAACTTGACCATGAAATGAAAATAGAGAAAAAAAAAAAAAAAAAACACCATCTACTATCACAATTTCTGCAACTTTTTCTGCCCAATTTCGTAAACCCTCCTCGCATTTCTACAATGATTCATCAAATCCAGTATAGCTTTATCATCTGTATTTATAATGACAAACCAGGCGGGGTGATCAAATTTCACTTGGATTCTTATTCACGGTTTGTTTTGTCATTCTGATAAACATGGTATTTCACTACTGATAAGTAAACTTTTTCTGATCACTTATTGAAGATAACACCATATGTTGATTGCAGAACCTTATCGTAGCTGGCTATGACACAACCGCTATCACTCTTACATGGGCCCTCTCTCTTCTACTGAACAACCGCCACGCGCTAAAAAAATCACAAGCAGAGCTGGAAATCCATGTGGGTAAGCATCGCCAAGTGGATGGATCAGATATAAAGAACCTAGTCTACCTGCAGGCCATCGTCAAGGAAACATTACGATTGTACCCTCCTGGGCCACTTTCCGCGCCGCATGAGGCCATGGAAGATTGCACTGTGGCAGGCTTTCACATCCAAGCTGGGACGCGCCTTTTGGTTAATCTCTGGAAGTTGCATCGTGACCCCAGAGTCTGGTTGGACCCTTTGGAGTTCCAACCAGAGAGGTTCCTGACAAACCATGCAGGTTTGGATGTTAGGGGTAAAAATTATGAATTTCTACCCTTTGGTTCAGGTAGAAGGGTATGCCCAGGAATCTCACTTGCACTGGAGATGACGCATCTGACACTAGCCAGACTGCTTCATGGTTTTGAATTGGGAGTAGTTGCAGATTCACCGGTGGATATGACTGAAGGTCCTGGGTTGACTGCCCCCAAAGCAACCCCGCTGGAGGTCACCATTGTTCCAAGGCTACCTTTCGAGCTCTATAGTTATGAAGCAGCATAGAAAGTAAATAATACTCTGTGAGCCAGAGAGTCCCCTAATTAGCCCAATGCTTTAGGGTATATTTATGTTGTGTAACTCACTTTGAATGGCCTGTGTAGTGGGTGTTCTCCTTTCTTGTCTTCTCGTCTCAAATTTCATCCACTTGGATAGTAATAAATTTCCATCTATGAGTAATTCTTTGTGTTACTTAAAATATAGACCACAACTGCACCAGCAACAAAAGGCTGTTGCAACAACAGAACTCAACAAAACCAAGATCACTCAAGAATTGGGCAAGTAGTTAGCAATATGGTAGTGTAGTTTGAACTGTGCAAATAGTTAGGAATCTGATTGTGTAGTTTGTTATAGCTGAAACTTTAAATAGCAGAGTAGAGAACCTCTCCTGAACATGTAATTCTTCATCTCAACATACAGAAATTAAATTTGCATTCTCCTGATACAAACTTACATGGTATCAGAGCCACCCCATATTTCCTTCTCTTCGCATCAGTTTCATGGTTCCACCATGGCAATCTCAACTCAGTCTTCTCGGATACAAGCTAGAGCTGCAAATTCGTCCTCAGCCATAACTCAATCAATGCAGATGTTGAATCATGCACTGCCCATTAAACTTGATAAAGATAAACTACCTGTGTTGGAAAACACAAAACTTTGTAGAAAGTCTGGACATAGTGTGGTCCAATGTTATCATCGTTTCAATATAAACTTCCAAGGGGTAAATACCAACTCTGAATCTAAGCCCCATGCAACTAACAGAAATCGAGATTAAGCCCATGTCGTGATTGCATCTTCTATTAACATAAAGAGTAAGGAATGGTTCTTTGACACTCGCGCCACCCATCATCTTTCTCAAACTACCACCTCTCTGGACAATATACAATCATATAATGGCAATGACAAGGTGACAATCGGGAATGGTACACAATTTCTCATTCTTCATACGGCTACTAAAATTTTTCAGTTTCCTTTTAAAGTGTTTCAATTAAAAAGAGTTCTTCATGCTCCTCATCTTGCAACCAATCTTTTTAGTGTCTCTCAATTCTGTGCTGACAACAATACATTTGTTGAGTTTCTCCTCGGTTCTTTCTTGTCAAAGAACAGGTTACCAAGAAAGTTCTTCTCAAAGGTCATCTCGAACGAGGATTGTATAAATTTCCTACCAATTTTAGCTCCACTACAGGCTTGTTCTCTAGCCTCAACAACTTTTCATCTTCAAATTCCACGATTGAGCTTTAGCATTCTCAACTTGGTCATACTGCTGAAGATACATTGAAACATGTTCTGAACAACTGTAATATTTCTTATCAATGTAATAAACACCAAATCTATTGTGTCTATCAATATGCAAAAAGTCACAAGTTGCCATTTTCGTTGTCCATGTCAAGAGCATCTCATCCTTTAGCACTTGTTCATGCTAATTGTTGGTTGTAGTTTCACCCTTAAAACAGAGATTGGCTATAAAAAAAAAAAAAAAAAAAAAATGGAAAAGTAACACCTAGGAATAAAGGAGTTAAAAATAGTCCACCAAAAAACAAAGGACCTTTTTTCTTTTCTTCACTTTGTATTCTCGGTTATGTTGTTTTTGTTGTACAGTATGTAGTTTTCAAACCAAATGCAAAGAGATTTAACTTGAGTAAACCTCTCCACATGGAAGCATGACAACCACTCAAAACATAAAAACAGAAAACTTATTTTTTACATATATAACCTAAACACAGCATAGGCACATTATGTTACATTCTCCTCCTAATGTGATGTTCCTCCACACCCAAAAGCTTTCGGAAGTGAACCCAAAAGTTTCTCAACAATTCTTTTACCACTAATTTCTTCGCCATATGACTTCATCTGATTTACTAATCTAAAAGAAAACTCATTTAGAATTTCATTCTCCTTCATTTTCATATTTTCCAACTCTCTTCTTAAAGCTTGAAGCTTTACTGACCAGGTTCTTTTATCTCCTTGGAACTACAATTGAAGGATGTCCCATGCTTCTTTAGTTTTTGAAGCTCTCATAATTCTTGGATAGATGTTGTTAACAACACCTTATTGAATAAATAACAGAGCTTTTGCATTCATTTTTTTTCAATTCTTTCAACTGATTTTTTTCAACCGAAGTTAGTGTAATCACATTTTCAAGTTCATCAAAACCATTTTCAACCAAATCCCGAACATCTTGATTTATAAATAATGTTTTCGTTTTTATGCACCAAAAATCATAATTTTCTCATTCAAATAATGGAATAGAAGAAGGTTGAGAACTCATACTTGCAACACTTGAGCTAGCCATTGATCTACTCTTCAAATCCTTGGTCCGTCTACTTCAAGATTGATGGTTTCTAGCTACACAATCTGATTGCACAGCAACAACACCAATTGTTCTTCATTTTCTCTTTCCTTGTTTGTCTTCAAATTTTGATGCTTGAATGACCACCAATTCAGTTGTATTATGGATTTGGATTTGGGCCTTCAGATTAAAAGAAACCCTGGTATTCTCCATATCTAAAAAAGAGGAAATTTCTGAAAATTCCATACACAAGAGGCATGTTGTAAGAGATAAGAGGGCTTGAAAAGAAGAGGTGGATTATATTAGATTGGAAACAACAAGGTGGATCGAAGATTAGATTGAGAGATGGATTCGATAAATAGGTGGGCTCTGATACCAGTTCTGTTGGTTGTAGTTTCAGCCTAAAAACAGAGATTGGCTATAGAAAGAAAAAATGGAAGAGTAACACCTAGGAACAGAGGAGTTAAAAACAGTCGACCAAAAAACAAAGGACCCTTTTTCTTTTCTTTCCTTTGTATTCTCGATTCTATTGTTTTTGTTGTATAGTATGTAGTTTTCAAACCAGATGCAAAGAGATTTAACTTGAGTAAATCTCTCCACATGGAAGCATGACAACCACTCAAAACATAAAAAACAAAAAACTTAATTTTTACATATATAACCTAAACACAGCATAGGCACATTATGTTATACTAATATCTGGGGTCCTGCACCCACTTTGTCTACTTCCGATGCATGATTTTTTCTGCTACTCATAGATGGCTTCTCAAGATTTTCTTGGCTTTATCCACTGCACACCAAAGATTAAGTGCTTACAATGTTTATAAAATTTCTCACTTTAGTGGAAAAACAACTTAACTTCAAAATTAAGAGCCTACAATCAAATAATGATGGTGAATTCAAAGAATTTTCTTCCTATCTTGCTGCTCATAGCATTGAACACAAGTTCTCCTACCCATACACACCTGAACAGAATGGGAGAGTCAAGCAGAAATTGAGACATGTTATAGAAACTAGTCTTGCTTTTCTAGCCAAAGCCTCCTTACCTCTCTCTTTCTGGTTGTATGTTTTTCATACTGCCAAATTCCTCATCAACCATCTACCTACCAAGGTACTTAAATATCAATCTCCATTTCAAACTCTTTTCGGGAAAATTCCTAATTATCATTATCTCAAGACATTTGGTTGTCTTTGCTACCCATACATTAGACCATACAACAAGCAAAAACTGCAACATTGTTCTACTCCATGCATCTTTCTTGGCTATAGAAACAATCACAAAGGATACTTATATTTTGATCCAAAAACTACCAGACTATATAACTAGACATGTTGTTTCTCATGAATCAATCTTTCCAGCTCTATCACCTTCAACTTCTTCTAATCCTAGTTCTTCCATTTACACTCATGCATTTCTTCCCATAAACATGTCCTATTCTCTTGCTTTATCTTCTCCTGACGTTCCACAGCATAACCCCACACCTTTGTCTTCACCACTTCACTCATCTTCTGACCACACCCTTCAAACTATACTTAACAATGCTCCTCAGCATCCTCTTATTATTACTAATTATCATATGATCACGCATGCCAAGGATGGCATTGTAAAAAAAGAAAGCTTTTTTGTCTCACATGCCCACTAAACCAGCAAAATTTTCTCAAGCTATCAAAAGTTTCTACTAGTCCAAGGCTATGTAACAAGAGTATGATATTCTACTCAAAAACAAAACATGGAATCTAGTTCTTGCTCCTCCAAATGCCAATATTATCGATTGCAAATGGGTCTGCAAATTAAAACATAACCCGAATGGAACCATTGCTCGTTACAAGGCTCTCCTAGTTGCCAAAGGTTTACCCAAACACATGGTCTTGATTAATTTGAAACCTTCAGCCCGTTGTCAAAGCTTCAAGCATCAAAATAGTGTTTGCTCTTATTATCTCTTTTGGTTGGACAATTCGTCAGCTTGATGTGCAAAACGCCTTCCTCAACAGTGATCTCTAAGAGCAAGTCTTCATGCGCCAACCACCTGGTTTTATCAACTCTCGATTTCCTACTCACGTCTGCAAACTTAACAAAACCATTTATGTGCTTAAACAAGCTCCTAGAGCATGGTACACCAAGCTCGGTCATGCTCTTCTTAGCTAGGGTTTTCAAGCCTCCCATGCAGACAGCTCCATGTTATTTCTTCACACTGCCAATGATGTGCTTATCTTATTGATCTATGTTGATGACATCCTCTTAATAGGTAGTGATCCTCATTGTGTTTCTTCATTTTCTTCTCGTCTTAATGTTACATTCGCTCCTCGAGATCTTAGTCATCTTCAATATTTTCTTGGTCTAAAGACTATGCAAGCAAAAAACTCAGTTCATTTGAATCAACACGAATATGTCCATGATCTTCTTCAACGTACCAATATGCTTGAATCCAAATCTGCTTCTGCACCTGGTATGGTTGGTCAAAATTTATCCAAACATGATAGAGATCTTTCCATGATGTCACACTATATTGGCACAGTTGGTGCTCTTCAATATCTCACATTAACGAGACCTAATATTTCATTTGTTGTCAACATATCATGCCAGTTTATGAGTAGTCCCTCCAACACACATTGGTTTTCTGTAAAGCGCATCTTACGTTATCTTAAAGGCACTACATCTTATGGTATTTCCATGCAACTGTCTCTCTTTGGACATTTAAGCATACACTGATGCAGATTGGGCTTTTTGTACAAATGACAAAAGAAGCACCAGTGGCTATTGTATTTTCATTGGGCCAAAATTGGCAGCAAGTAGAAAGTTGTTTCAAGAAGTATCGTGGCATAACTGTTGACACTTCCGAAATTGCTTGGATTCAATCTCTACTCATCGAGTTATGTCTTTCTCCTTCAACACCACCACTTCTGTGGTGTGACAACCAAAGTGTTGTACATCTTGCTGCCAATCCCATATTTCATGCTCAAGCAAAGCATATTGAACTCGACCTTCATTTTATTCGTAATAAAGTCCTTCAAAACCAACTTAGTATTCGGTATCTTCTCTCTTTCAACCAAATCATTGATATCTTCACTAAACATATCTCAAGCTCTCGGTTTTTTTAGCTTTCGAACCAAACTCTTTATTGTTCTCAAACCTTTGTTCCCAAACCTGCGAGCTTGTGGGGGGATGATAGGCCACAACTGCACTAGCAACAGAAGGCTGTTGCAACAACAGAACTCAATAGAACCAAGATCACTCAAGAACTTTGCAAGTAGTTAGGAATTTGGTAGTGTAGTTTGAATTGTGAAAATAGTTAGGAATTTGGTAGTGTAGTTTGTTACAACTGAAACTATAAATAGCAGAGTAGAGAACCTCTCCTGAACATGTAATTCTTCCAATCAATATACATAAACTAAATTTGCATTCTCCTTATACAAACTTTATACTCCTTTCTCATCTTCTCATCTCAAATTTCATCCACTTGGATGGTAATAAATTTCTATCTATGAGTAATTCTTTTTGTGTTACTTAAAATATCTTAAGTTTGTTTTTGATAAAAACAAAAACATGTTTGACACTATAAAAAAAAAAATAGAAAATGGTTTTGAGTTCTACGTCTTTCAACTATTCTCACTTATTTTAAAAAATAAATATAAAAATATGTAAAATGATAATAAATAAATAAATAAAGTACTGACATAAAAAGTTATTTTAAAAAAATATATATATTTAAAAACATAAAAATAAGTTAATAATATTTCAAATTCTAAAATAAAATTTTATTCACAAAACATCAGAGAACAATTTTTAGAAACAATTCTCAAATATCATTTTTCATAATTGTTTTTTAAAACACTTCCCATTTCTCTATAGTTTAGAGAATTATTTATTAAGAGTCATCTTGCCAGTGATCCTAAGAAGCGTTTTTAGTTCAAAAAAAGTTTTTGAAAAAACATTAGATGTTTGACAGAATTTAGGAAATATTTTTCAAATTTTGAAAAATCATTTTCTAGAGAAATGCTTAATAGATGATTTCACAAAAAAACAATTTATGAGAAAACACTGCCAATAAAAAAAATTGAGTAGAAACACTTTCAAATGCACTTAAAATATTTTTCTAAAAAATATTACAAGTGATTTTTTAACTTTTTAAAACCATTGTTAAATTTTATCTAATTTTTTTTTCTCAAAAATATTTTTGTACGTAAGCTAGAACTAGAAGTACTTCTAACCTCAAAGAATCTTTACCCAGCCGTTAACGTTTTAGACACCGTGGTTACCAGGCCCTTCTCTCATGCAATTGCTTATATAAAAACAAACGCTTTTGTTACTTGGTACTAGAGCGCATTAGAACTTTAGACAAAACAGAAGATTCCTTACTTTTATTTAGGCATCAAACCCACTCATTCAAGCATATTTAAATTTAAATGCAGTCGTCCATGTATACACAAAAGACCCATTACCAAGAAGGTGATCATCCTTTTTCAGGGTTGGTTGTTCAAAATTCAAAATCAGTTAGCTGAAGAACAGAAAGGAAAAGAACAGAGCTGAATTTGCAGAAAAGTATTTTTTTCTTTTTCCTTTTCTAAGGATCTTGGAATCCTTTTCCTAGTATAGACAGAACATTAGAGGTATATATATGGTAGTGGGAAGTGATTCTTCCCCATAAAACATTTTCTTTTCTATTGAGTCATGGGATTCTATCTTCAGCTTCAAGGGATCATAGTTTTTAGCCTTCTGTTTGCTATCATCTGTTTGATTAAGGGCAAAGGGAACAGAAACAGAGGAAAAAGGGCACCAGAACCATCACGGGCATGACCTTTAATCGGACACCTTCATCTTCTACGAGCAGGCAAGCCCCAACATCAAGCATTTGGAGCCATGGCAGATAAGTATGGACCAATCTTTTGCTTTCATATTGGCCTGCGCAAAACTTCGGTGGTTAGCAGCTGGGAAGTAGCAAAAGAATGTTTCACTACCATGGACAAAGCATTTGCCACTCAACCCAGATCCTTGGCAGGAAAGCTCATGGGCTATGACCATTCCATGTTTGGCTTCTCTCCTTGCAGGGCATACTGCCATGATGTAAGGAACCTGGCCTCGATTGTGTTGGATTGTGAAGTTTGAACCAGTTTTATTGCGCTTCACTTTGGGATGTCGGGAGTCGAGCTGCCTGATCAACTCACGAGGGTCAAATGGTTGCAAAATTTGTTGACAAAGGTGAGATTCAAACATGTGATGAATGTTTTGTATAGTGATAGCCAAAGTGCAATACATTTTGCTAAGAATTCAGCATTTCATTCTAGGACTAGACATATAACAATTCTTTATCACTTCATCATGCCTTTGCTTGAAGATGGAATGTTAACACTTGTGAAGATACACAATAACAAGAATCCAACTTACATGTTGACCAAAGCACTAATAGCGGAGAATCTGGAGCTATGTGTAGCTTCAATGGGTCAAGGGTGAGGACAGGTTGTTTGAGTGCACTATACCCATTAATCATTGAAGGAGGAGATTTATTGTGTTTCAGTTTCCAAGCGTAAGATTATTAGATTGTCAAGCGTGAATCAATTTTATTGTGTTTCACTCGGAATGTTAGGGGTTGAGATTCTAGGTTAGCTCAAGGTGATCGAGCTCGCAAGGGTTGAGCTACCCAATGAGCTCGATTGTGGGGATCAAGTTGCCCGATCAACTCATGGGAGTTAAAAGGGGTAGCGCCCCTTGAGAAAAAAAAAATATATATATATATATATATGCATTGATTGATGAGTTTACCCCTATTATATATTTAACTTTTTTACATTTAGGGTTTTATTTTTCTTAGAGTGTGACCACAATTGAGAGATTTTTTTTTAGAGTTTCATCATTATAACTCATTTTTCATTTTGATTAGTGGATTGTTAAGTATTGGTGCACTCTGTGGACATAGGGATCACATTTATCGCCGAACCAAGTTAAAATTCTTGTCTTTTTCTTTATTTTCTACTCGTGTGTGTGATTTGATTAACAGGTTGAGCTCTTCTCAAGCCACCAGCTTGAGTTACTCAATCATGTCCGGGACTCAGAAGTCCAGCTTTTCATCAAAGAGCTCTACGGGCAATGGATACAAAATGGGGATAGACCTCTCTTGGTCGAGATGAAGGAGAAGTGTTGGCACCTGGCAGCAAATGTAGTGGTGAGCGCAGTAGCTGGGAAACGGTATTTTGGCGCTGTTACAAATGACTATGAGCCAAGACAGTGCCGCAAGGCCCTTGGCGATTTCTTATATCTCTTGGGGATATTTATGGTTTCTGATGCAATCCCCTTCCTTGGCTGGTTGGACACAGTGAGAGGATATACGGCAAAAATGAAGAGAACAGCTAGGGAGGTGGATCAGGTGCTGGGAAGCTGGGTGGAGGAGCACGGCTGGAAAAGGGTCTTTGGAAGTATGAACAAGGCTCATCAGGACTTTCAGTGCATTTGATAATGATTATATTAAGTGTTTTTAGTCTTTTTAATAGTTAAAAATTTTTCTTTCAAGTATTGAAAATGTTAGGAACACTTCCTAAAATCACTGTCAAATACACTCTTCATCCATACGATTCTGTCTGTTATCAAGAATGGTCAGTTCTCCGATCATGACCATGACACTGTCATTAAGGCTACTTGCTTGGTATGTTTCTTCTACTTTCCTTGTCAAATTCCATAAACCTCCACACACTTCTGTAAGGAAACAGCAAACCTCCATCATGATTTGTTTTGTCCAGCTGTTACACTTACTATTTCAGGACTGATGATTAACTCTCAACTTTCTTTGACAAAATTTCTGGGAATAATGAAAACTATGATAAACTTTTAAATTGTTCTACCGACAGCTAGACTCACTATTTTTTAACACATACTGATCAAAGGAGCCATATCACCGGCTCAAAAGACCAACATGGATGTAATGTTGATGTAGACTCTTATATAGGCGGCTTTGATTCAACAGTGATCACACTGACCTGAGCCCTCTCTCTGCTAATGAACAATCCCAGCACTCTAAAAAGAGCACAAGATGAGTTAGACATCAAAGTGGGAAAGCATCGCAAAGTGAATGAGTCAGACATAAAGAACCTAGTCTACTTGCAAGCCATAATCAAGGAAACCTTACGACTGTACCCTGCTGCAAAGCTTTCAGTGCCACGTGAGGCCATGGAGGATTGCAACGTGGCAGGCTTCCACATCCAAGCTGGAACTCGCCTTCTGGTTAACCTGTGGAAGTTGCCCCGGGACTCCGAAATTTGGCCGGATCCTTTGGAGTTCCAACCTGGGGGGTTCCTAACGAAGCAGTGGATTTTGAGGTCGTGCATCTGACACTAGCCATCTGACACTTCCTAAAATAATATTTAAGATTATATTTAGTTTTTGGAAAATATGAAAGAAAACATGAGAGGAAAAAAAAAGGGAAAATAGAAGAAAATAAAAAATTAAGAAAATTTTTTTAAAAAAATCAATAATTCATTTTTATAACATAATAACTTAAATGAATAAATACAATAAAGATATGGTTTTCATGGGACAAATTTCTTAAAATAATGCGCTAGCCTAACTTAGATTAACTCCTAAAAACTTGCATCATGCTGGAGGCTCTCCTATTATAACATGTCAAGTCTTCATCTTTGAGCTTTCAAAAGCATTTGCATCATGATTAAACAAAGGATTAAACAATAATCTTTTGTTTTGTTATTATCAAAATAGTCTTTAAAAAGCTTTAGCCTAACAACTCATGGTTTCTTATGTAATCCCTTCCTTGGTTGGTTACACACGGTGAAGGGGGTATAAGGCAAAAATGAAGAGTACAGCTAGGGAGGTGTATCATGTGCTTGAAAGATGATTGGAGGAGCATCCTTTCAAGAGGCTTGCTGGGAGTATAAATGAAGCTAAACAAGACTTCATCCATGTCATGCCGTCTGCTATAGGAGATGGACAGTTTTCTGGTCATAACACTGACACAATCATTAAGGGTGCTTGCTTGGTATCTCCCTGTTCTTCCTATTTTTTGATGAAATTAACAGTACACCGAGTTGCACTGTTTTCACTTGCACTATTTTCAGTGTTGCATTAGTAGTGTTGAATTGCAAAGCATGAATCAGTTTTATATATCACATAGAAGATGTTGGGGGTCAAATCACCCGTTGAGCTCACAATGGTTAAGGTGCCCATTTAGCTTTGTAGAGATTGAAGGGGAAAGGCCGATAGATAATTTTTTTTATTTATTAAATGATGAGTTTATCCCTATTGTATTTAATCGGCTTATGATTTAGAGTTTCGTTAAAGGGTTTTGTTTGAGAGAGAGAATTGTATGTATGACCATGATTGGGAGGAGAAGGATAACTTTCGCCATTATAACTTTCCTATCTTTATTAATTAGATTAGTAGATTCTTCTTGCTACAATCTGTCTGTTGTTGGCAACAGCACTTAATGCCAAAGGGAACAAGAAGAAAGGCAAAAGGCCACCAGAGCCGTCCGGGCAATGGCCTCTTATCGGTCACCTTCATCTTCTAGGAGCAGACAAGCTGCTACATCGGACACTTGGAGACATGGCTGATAAGTATGGACCCATCTTTTGCGTTCGTCTTGGCCTCAAAAAGCATTGGTGGTTTGTAGCTGGGAAGTAGCAAAGAAATGTTACACTACAAGTGACAAGGTATTCGCCACTCGACCAAAATCCTTAGCAATAAAGCTCATGGGCTATGATCATGGCTCGTTTGTCTTTGCTCCTTATGGACCATACTGGTGTGATGTGCGGAAGCTAGCCATGGTTGAGCTACTGTCAAACCGCCAGCTTGAGATGCACAAACATGTCCAGGACTCAGAAGTCAAGATCTTAATAAAAGAGTTTTATGGGCAATGGGCAAGCAACAAGGACGGCCCCGCTTTGGTGGAGATGAAGGAAAGATTTGGGAACTTGTCACTGAACGTAGTGATGACAGAAAATTCTGGGAAACGGTATTTTGGGACCCATGCCTGTGGTGATGAGCCAAAACGGGGCAAGAAGGCCTTTGATGATTTCATGATTCTAGTGGGGCTGTTCATGGTCTCGGATGCCATCCCTTTTCTCGGCTGGTTGGACACGGTGAAAATGTTTACCGCTCAAATGAAGAGAGTAGCTGAGGAGGTGGATTATGTGCTTGGAAGCTGGGTGGAGGAGCATCGCCAGAATAGGCTTTCTGCGAACGACAATGGGGCTGAGCAAGACTTCATCCATGCCATGCTTTCTGTCATAGATGATGGCCAATTCTCTGGTCGTGATCCTGACACCATCATTAAGGGCACTTGCTCGGTATGTCCCTGCTACTTC
Source organism: Vitis riparia (assembly GCF_004353265.1). Taxonomy (NCBI): domain Eukaryota; kingdom Viridiplantae; phylum Streptophyta; class Magnoliopsida; order Vitales; family Vitaceae; genus Vitis; species Vitis riparia. The sequence continues at coordinate 4,309,169 of NC_048433.1, read as the reverse complement.
CATAACTTGAGCATGAAACGAAAAGAAAAAAACCACCAGCCACTATCATAATTTCTGCAACTTTTTCTGCCCAATTTCCTAAACCCTCCTCACATTTCTACAAGGATTCATCAAATCCAGTATTGCTTTATCATCAGTATTTATAATGACAAACCAGGCGGGGTGATCAAATTTCACTTTTCAGGGTTTGTTTTATCATTCTGCTAAACATGGTATTTCACTACTGATAAGTAAACTTTTCCTGATCACTTATTGAAGTCGACATCATATGTTGATTGCAGAACCTTATATGAGCTAGCTATGACACAACAGCTATCACTCTTACATGGGCCCTCTCTTCTACTGAACAACCGCCATGTGCTAAAAAAAGCACAAGCAGACCTGATGACCACCTGGCTAATGATGGTTTGAACTCAATATTAAATATCTTACATCTACAGAGCATCTATTCCACCAACTCTTCTTGCAAGTTCAAACGGTAGAATCAAAGGTATATATATATATATCATTGACAGAAGATTGAAATCCGACATTACTAGCAACATAAGTGCTCTAAATGCCCTTTAAAGTGGACATCAGTTTTTACATGTTGACACGTCTACAGCATCTCATGTCTGAGCTTCCTTGAAGCCATCAATGGCTATTGGGACATTTGGAACTCCACTGTGAAGTTGCTCATATTCAATGGACCCAGCCTTTGAGCTGCATTTGCCAACTAATTTCAGGCAGAGAGATCCCACAAACATCAAAATTCCAGATAGTATCCAACTGAACTGCATGTTGGCCAGTGCTCTTGCCCTCAAATCTGCATCATGCGACCCACAAGCAACTGCGCCATGCATGCTATCACTGCTGGAGGTCAACTGAACTTTGCAACCCTTTGGAACAAACTCAGGAACCCATAACATAAACCCCATGTTCATAAACCAACATCCTTGAAATACAACTGCAGTAGAAAGAACAAGAGCTGCAGGAAAGCTGGTGGGAAAACTAGTTGCTGCCAAAGCTGCTACAAGGGAGACCAACACTATGAGCTGCAACAGCCAATGATAGTGACCTTCAAGTCCAACATGATCAGTTGAATGGAAATGGAGCAAGAAAAGTTCTTGACCAAAAACAGAGGCTGCAAGGATACCAGAAACCCCAGATAGTCCCTCAAGTGAATGAGTTAATTCTGCAGAAAGGGTAAAACCAGCAAATATGGCAAGGTGAAGGAACATGGATGCATGCTCAAAATTGTCGAGCTCAAAAGAGAGGCGAATGAAGGGAAAGTCTAGAACTTGCATGAAAATTGCAAAGATAGAGAAAAACAATATGAAGATGAGCTCCAAGTACTTGAGATTGGGAAAAGGGCTGTTGAATGGATACCAGAACTTCACTGTGAAGTTAGTGGAGCCTTTGAGAGCATAGGCTCTAATGGTGTTTATGGTGTGCCATAAACCAAGAAGGGTGAGAGCTAAACCAGGAACTAAGTGTCCTACAAATGTGCCCATGGTTTTCCAGAGACCAGGGTTTGTTCTCCATTGCAATCCCTACTAAAAACTTAAATACCTAAAGTGCTCGTAGAAACGTTATGTGAGAGAATGCTTAAAACAAAAAAGGTATAGATGTGGTTGTCTACTCAAACATTGGTGTATGCACCTAAAAGCAGCAGAAGGACATATATAGTTGTCCATTCAAATATTTGGTGCATGGTGCATATGTTTCCACAAACAAGACTGCAAAAGAGGCACCCCTGTTGATACAACCTTTCAAAAGTTTGGAGTTGATGGAGTTCCCAAAATTATAGTGTGTCCTTAAGTGAAAAGATGGGAGAACTTGTATCCTGACTCAAAGATCATGGCAATCAACCTATATTAAGAATCCAAGTAGCTTCCTACAAGACCATGAGTGAATTCAATTCTTTAAAAATGTCCAGGTCCCACAAATCAGTGCTAGAGGATTCGATTTATTAGTTGATAACCTTGCATGGCCCATTTTCTAGTAATAGGCAGCAAAACCTCTTCATGCAAGGTACAAAAGCCTTGACTCTTCAAGATTGTGAGAGCCACACATGACTAATCTGAATGTAGTGGATGATGATATGTTTCCAACATATTGAAGTGTGATAAATGAGATGTTCCCACTTGTTCAAGAAAGCAAAATCTCCACTAACTCTATTCAATAAATCAAACATATAATGATGGTAAAGTTGCAAGATTCTGAGTATATTACCCCATCATGGTCAATGGTGGTGTAAGGAAAATACATGTTTGTGTGGATTCATCCAACTCCACTAGGGAAAAGTTGAGTTTACAGTAACCATGGAAAAGAGCTTAGAAGTATCATACAGATAAGGAGGTCCTGGTGAGAAGCTGAAAAACAACTTGTTTTTTGTGAGCAAAAAGACATAGTATCATGCAAGTCTCTTCATCAAGCTTCCTACTGGAAAAAAAAAATCCCTAAACCACATTTAAATGTTTAAACATCTCAAGGAAATGTATGACTTAACAAAAAGTATAAAGACTACATTGAGCAAAAGGGCAAAGTATGATACCTATCGCTGATATCAAAGTATAGACTCTATGACATATGTTAATAACTTGTATGTTCAAATGCTACAGGAAACAAAATGAGTGATTCAATTCACACAGAATCTTATGGAGCGTTTAATGATTGGGAGTTAGATTTAGTGGAGCGTTTTTTGCAAAAGATTTAAGCAATTAAGGTACACAGGGATGTGGATGATAGATTGATTTGGACAGCTTTGAGGTGTGGGAACTTTTTGGTCAAATCTCTCTATCTAGTTTGGAGCCTAATGATACTCCTTTATTCCCTAGTGGTAGCATCTAGAGATCATGCGCGCCACCTAAGGTGGCTTTCTTTGCCTGGGAGGCATTTTGGGGGAAAGTTTTAACTTTGAACCAAATTCAAAGGAGAGGGTACTATTTGGAAAATAAATGTTTCCTTTGCCTCTTTGAAATAGAGACAAGTTGATCACCTTCTTCTTCATTATGCAAAGACTTGGGTTTTTTGGAATCTATTTTTTTTCCCTCAGTGGTGTGTCTTGGGTTCTCTTGTATTTGGTGAAAGAAACTCTTCTTGTGTGGCATGGTTCATTCATGGGTAAAGTTTGAAAAAAACTTGGCAAGCAGCACATTTATGTATATTTTGGACAGTGTAAAAAAAAAAAAAACTTGTTAGTGTTTGACAATGAGGAGTTATCAATCCAAAGATTGAAAAAAATATTTATATGTAATTTGTGGTCTTGGTCTAAGGTTTCTATAGATATGAGCCCATTTTCTCTTGTTAACTTCATTGATTGGTTAGGCTGAAATTAAGGACAGGTGATTTTTTTGCTTCTTTCCCTCCCCTCTAAGTTTGAACCTTTAGGCTATTTTTGTATACTTCCTGTATACTCTAAGAGCACTACTTTTGATGTCTCATCTTTACTATATGTACTACTTTTCTTTCCTTATCAAAAAAAAAGAGTTCTAGCATTACCAATGGAGCCTCATCCACTATCTCATTCCTCAAATCACTATGGTTGCCCAAATCTCAACTTCATTTGGTGTTAATAGGTCTATGATAGGATAGTTCCCTGTATGGCCCCAGCCCTCTTTTTCTTTGTTATGGGCGTGTGTGGAAAGCATATTGGTTTGAAGACAAAGAAAAGGAAAATAGACATCTAACTTAATCTAAAAACGCATCTAACCATTAGGTAAAACTGAATTCACATTGGCTCTTTTGACTCACTTGAGAAAGGTTTAGACATCAGCCTGACTCCTAGCCCAATCTTTCAATGAATTTCTAGAACATGGTCTTTTCTTTGTTAACTTTTCCTTCCATCCATAGAGTCTTCAGATGACATAAATTCCATGTAACGGTGTTTTATCTTGTCAGATTCTATTTATCATTTTGAATCTTGCCAGTGCTATGCTAGTTGTTCAGTTTCTTTTCTTGCCTTCTGTACAGCAGCAAACGCCATTCCTTCCTCCCTTTCCAGCCCCCTCTTTCTTTTTGTGAAGCACTTCCTTGATAAATTTCCATTTGTCTATTAAGAGCCAGTTCTCAACTTGGTTAGGCTTTAATTTCTAATTACATGCTTGGCCTAAATCTCAACGAATATAAATATCTTACAGCTAATTTATAGATTAACCATGTAGTTTCACAAGTTAAAGTGCAATGGTACAGATAGACAAACCAGCAGGTCATGTATTGCCCTTTTGCTTATTTGCAATGACTTGGAAAATTTACCAACAAAAATTATATTCTTTTAATTTTGAAACATTGGGGGTATTTTTACTCTGATTCTCATTTTTTTTAGTTCTACGATGAAAAGTCCTACCCCCTCCCTATACGCAAAGCAGAGAGTAAAATGATTTGTGGTATTACATGGTCCGAACCCATCTGTCTAAACATATTCATAATTACTAAATAGTCTGGAAATAACAAAATCATCTGTGATACTTCAGTGTTTAGTAGTGTAGTTAGTGACAATGTTCAATATCATCCAAAACTATGTGAGAACGCAAGAACAATCATTCAAACAACAATATATGATCCTGACAGTGTTCATTTATCACACAGTACTGGCACCAAGGAAGCCAAGGCGAAAGCTCCCTTCAGATTGGCAAATCTACTACAGAACTCCTTGAGTTCTTTCCTACTCCGCCCTCTTCTGCAAGACGGAAAAGGGTTTTCCGTTTTTGGCTAAGTATGGTGTCCCAAAGATGAAAACTCAAAAAAGTTGCAAATACAAGCAAGGCATAAATCTTCAGAGCTTTGAAAGCATACTGCTTGTTTCCTTCCTTTGTTTTCATGATTCTACTCTAAAATCAATGATCTTATAAGGGTGAAGGTGGGTTTAGTTGCTGCTGAGCCCATCCAGCCAAAATTTGAGAACAGAATGCAGCAACTAAGAAAATAAAATGAAGTCGGTGGGGTGGTGGTGCCTTAGAGAATAAACCACACTTGGTGAATTGGAGTTTGGTTTGTACTGATATGAGGCAAGAAGCTTAGGTATTCACAGCCTTGTGACCCTAAACAAAGCCTTACTTGGGAAGTGGAGTTGGAGATTTGCTGTAGAGAGGGATTCTTTGTGGAAACAAGTCATCATAGACAAATTTGGGATAGAGGAAGGAGGTTGATGTTCAAGAGAAGCGAGGGAAGCGAGGGGAGCCTATTGTGTGGGAGTGTGGAAAACTATTAGAAAAGATCGGGAAAGTATTCGCTCTAGATCCCACTTTATCATAGGGAATGGGAGGAAGGTCAAATTTTAGAAGGATTTATGGTGTGAGGACCAAACGTTGAAAGATGTTTTCCTTAATTTGTTTCAATTGGCGATCAACAAGGATGAGTGGGTGTTTGATGCTTGGGAGGAGAGCAAGGAGGTGGATAGCTAGAATCCTCTGTTTTCAAGACACTTTAATGATAGGGAAATTGACGAGGTAGAGGGCTTGTTTCGGAAATTACATCCTTTGGTTTTGAATAGAGATGTGGAAGATGTCTTGAGCTGGAAGAATAGCAAGAACGGCTCCTTTTCTGTTAGATCACTCTACCGCTCCTTCACAAGAGCCTCTAGTGATCCTTTTCCTTGGAGTATTATTTGGAGGTCTTGGGCTCCAATGAGGGTAAGCTTTTTTGCTTGGGAAGTATCTTGGAACTGAATCTTGACCATTGATCAGCTCAAAAGAAGGGGTTGGAATATGCGGAATAGGTGTTACTTGTGTAAAGTGGAAGAGGAAACTAGTGACCACTTGATCCTATTTTGTAAGAAGACTACAATGCTATGGAGCTTGCTTTTCTCTTTATTTGATGTGCAATAGGTCCTGCCCTCCTCAATCAAAAGGAATTTGATTGGTTGGCATGGTGCTTTTGTGAGTAAGAGAAAGAAAAAGGCTTGGAGGGTTGCCTCCCTTTGTTTAATGTGGACCTTATGGAAGGAAAGAAAAGAGAGAGTGTTCAATGACATGGAACGATTCAACCAAGCTTTAAAACTCTCTTTTTTGTACACTTTTGTGAATTGGGGTAGGGTGTATTTAGAGGATCATTATTTGTCCATGATTGATTTTATAGAGTGGCTTTTGCCTAATTAGGTGAAAGGTTTTCGTCTTTCTTTTTGCCTAACTCTTGGGCGTTGTTTGTATACTTCGTATGTACTTTTTTCGCTGCTTCTAGGCTTTACTAATACAAACTCTTATTTACCTATCAAAAAAAAAGAAGTCGGGATCACAGTTACAGACCAAGCCAAGGAGCAGTCTGAGGATACTAAAACTATCAGTTCAAATATCCCCATTCAGTTCTATCTCACTCAGAGCAGGCTGTGGATGTAAAAACATCAGTTCGAATATCCACAGGCCCCTCAGTAAGAATAGTTGCAAAAGAATTGCAGAAACAAAATCATCAACAGGACAAGACGCCAGCATGCTTTTGTAGACACACCGAGTCTAAATAGAAACCTCCCTCACAAATCAGATCATTTGCAGTTTGATATCGACACTGGCTGACTTATCCTACCGAGAACAACAAACTTTGAGAGAGGAGATATACTAACCATTCAAAGGGTCAACTTCATTCTGGAGCAAACTTAACAAAAGAACAGATAAAATTTGGCAGCAGGACACACTCAAACAATATCCTGACGAAAACCACAGTAAATACTAGGATTAGATCCACAGCTATCTGAGAATGCTCTAATTCTAGCAACAACAAACCATGTCAAGAGAGAATTTTTTGGCAACCTGACAATGATTCCAAACTCACAGCCAACGAGAGAATAATGGAAATGAATTGAAGACCACGAGAATAGGTAAAACCAGTTTATAATTTCAGGTGATAGAGGCAATTAACTGGAAACATACATACTTCCACTACACTAGGTGATAGGTTTTTAGTTGTTATTCTTAATATTTTGTGAAAAGATGTCACAAAATTAACCCACTAACTACAAGAACAGAGGAAGATTGTTTTTCCTCAAGCAAATGAAAAACAGCAACCTTTATGCAATTGTGATAAGGTATCTCCAAGATTATCAGTTATTTGCTAGAATACTAAGCATAATTTCATAAACAAAAAACAAAAACAGTTTCCCAGGTGTGCTCATCCAAAGCTTTCCTGATCCCTGCTCCAAAAGAAATTTGGAACATTTTTGCCCTCTATGAGAACTTGTTTTTTTGCTTAGGAGGCTGTGCGGTGAGGAATCAGCAAACCACATCCTTATCCATTATAAAAGAACCAGATAGAGGCGGGACATGCTAGCAATTTTTCAGCAGCAGTGGGTGTTTCCAGATCCTGTTAAAGAGCTCTCCATTTGGGTTGGAAGGTGAAAAGCATGGACAAGAGACAAAGGGGAGTTTAGAGTATGGCTCAGCCCTCTTTGCTTGCTTTGGTGTCTGTGGCATGAAAGAAACAGAAGGATCTTGAATGGGAAGAGCTCCATGACCAAAAGCTGATAGAGACTCTAATTAAGACTCTTATGGAATGGTCTAGAGTCCTATTAGAGAGGGAATGTGGTTCTTTGTTGGATTTTATTGATAAATTGATCCATGGATAGTGAGTTTTGGTTGTTTTTGTCTTGGTCCCACTTCTTTTCTACCTTGGTGGTACCTCTTTTATATCCCTTGCGTACATAGGGTGCACCCCTTTTTATTTTTTTGGCACTATTTAATACATTTTTTTGTTTGCCTATAAAAAATAAATACAATCTGTACAACTCCTACAAACCCAAGTTTGCCACAAAATCACAAACAATTTACAACTAGCAAATGCACTTGAAAGCTCTTTCCTAACCTGTAAAGGTTTCAGTTTGTCAAACATCATTCTTGTCTATGTCAATAATGGCAAAGCACAATAGTTCCTAAATTGATGTCCAATGGACTTACCATCTTATAGATGAGACTCTCTATATCCCCCACCCCCCCACCCCTTTTTTTTAGCTCAACAAATTAATAAAGTCTATCATGGACAATGAGTAATCCCCTATTTACACTCTAATCTACACCAAAAAAAATTATACATAATTCATTGCTTGATTGTTTGATCCGCTTTTTGGTTTTTCAAACATTCAATTGTACTTCAAAGATATCATAAATTAACTACCATAGCATGACTGGTTTGGAACAATGAGGGAGGATGTAATCCATCCTGTCCTTTTTTCGTCACATAGGTGGCATCTATTTGGCATCCTCCAACCCCTTCCTTTGTACTAATCCAACTTCAATATTCTACTCCATGTCGCTTTCCAAGTAAACAAACTTACCCTCATTGAAACCCACAAATTCCAAACAATATAGAAGGGGAACACCTCCATTCTTTCATTTGATAAGGAGGAATTTTTATATTTTAACTATGAATTTACCACGCTTAAAATTCAACCAAATCATAGTACCCTCTATATCCCTACTGAGCATCTACACTTGCAATCTCCTAAGAAAAACCCCACCTCTCTGAACTCCCAATCATGAATGTATCTTGTGAACTTACTGTTCCAACAACCTCCCCTCCCTCCCTCCCCCCCCATTTTGCTCCCACAACTCGGCTACCCATGCATCTTTGACGGTGGCTATTAAGAACAATGTAGGAAATGCCTCTCCTAAGGGTTCATCACTGTACCACCTATCTTTGCAAAATTTCACTCTTCGACTATTTCCCAACCTAAATCCAATTTCACTGTTAAACCACTCCCTCCCACTCCTAAATACCCTTGCCCTAATCCTTTAGAGCATCATACCCCTCTTCCTCCCCATACTTCCCTGCACCTGCTTCTAAAGATATTCATTCTCAATTGTGAATCTCCAACACCATTTATCAAGAAGAGCCTTGTTTAGAAATTTAGGACTTCCTATATCACAGTCAATTAAAAGCTTTTTATGAAAAAAATGATATCTTGCAACTGATATCCATCACGAAAAGGGGCAGTATGTCAAGCCCCCATTTTTATCCACCAAAATCATAATCTAGTGTATCCCATAAACAGACCGCTTTCTTCAGTCCTTCCTTAGTATCTCATCCCCAAATACTTTTTCTATTTGCCACGCTAATTGGGTGGAATCCCTTGTGCTAGAGTTCATCCCTTTTGGTGCTTTAATATGCATCATTTACTACTTACCCATCTCCCCCACCCCACAAAAAGAATTCTCCCCCTAGACCCCAAAAAAAAAAAAAAAAATCCCTCTCCACACCAAAAATAGAAAAGAGAAATAAATTATCTTCCCACATTCTCTGCTCTATATCTACATCTTTCTACTTCTTGATTACCTCCATGCATTTTGTTCAACTTCTCAAAACCCCCAGGGTCATTCTTCAGCTTCTTTTAAAGATATAGGATGAGGTTAGGGTGCAAAACTATTGAATGTGCTTGCATTTCTAGATACTTAAAGATATTTAAAATATAATTAATAGTTTTAAGAACAAACCTGCCTACAAAAGGTCCGACTCTCCCACTCAAATCAACCAACCCCTGCAATTTTGCTGAAAATTCCGTTTCTCTCTGAAACTCTCCCGTAACCGCCAGAAAAACTCCCTTCTCATATTTTTGAAGAAATTTTAAAATGTTGTAAAATATAATTGCTCTAGGTATGATCAAAGATTGATTAACTTGAAAAAACAAAAAAAAAACCAAGGCAACATCACAAAAGAACACTCAGAGATTTATCAGAGGCTTTTCCGTATAAGGACAGTGACCAGCCAATCAAACATCGCAACTACCATAAATAGTTGAATTCCGACTAATTCACCTCTTAATTCCACAAAATTGCGGCGATTACAAGCCGATTAAACAAAGCAAAGACAGTCGCATAATCCCTCAAACCAAAATCTAATGTGATTCGCATAATTCCTCAAAACCACAATTTAAGATGATTAAAAAAACCCTCAAAAAATAGAACTCATCAAAAACGATATACATAGATATAAATCGGCACCAGAATTCTTAGGCAACAGCAACCGGCTGCTGTTTCGAAGGCTCGAGACCCTTCTTCGTCTTGGGATCCGAACCGCCAGCGAAGTCTTCCATGTTGTAAATGACGGTGATGAAGAGAGAACAGCTAGGGCAACGAGCGATCTCCTCGCCCATTCTGAGCTCATCCTTGGTAATCTGAAAGAGGTCTCCGCACGGACATGGGTAGGTGAAGGCTTGAAGCTCCTCGTTCCACTCCATGTCTTCGATCTCCACATCGTCGTACGACATCGTTTTGAAATTGCCTAGGGTTACAGGCGATTCGCGTTAGAGAACTTCAGGTTTTTGGGCGTCTGCGTTAGGGTTTTCTTCGAGGAGAACCAGTTAGGGTTTATTTGTTGAGAATGGCGACTGTTGATAAAATCACGAAGTTTGATTTTGATTTCAATTAGGAAAAAACTGGGATTCGTGGGAATAAAAATTCAGAATTCTAATAGCCACCGCTCAAAATCATATCATAAGTAGTTATTATGGGAAGAATAACTTTATAATTTTTTTTTATTTTTTGTTTATTTATTTATTTGATAAAAAAAATAGCTTTTATCAAAAATTTTATCCTCAAATTCACCTTCAAATAGTGGAAATATTAATTGAGTTCATATTTAAAACTTTTAATAAAAATAATATTATTTTTTAAATATGAGAGAAAATTTTGTTAGACTATTTAATATAGATTTGGTTCGGAATAATTTAAAGGGAAAGAAAATAGAGGAAAATAAAATAAAAAATATGTTTAAAATTTAAAAAAATTATATAATAATGTCAAGTTTTCTATGTAAAGGTTAAATAATTTAAATTAAAAAACACTTAATTTTTCGACTAAATATGTTTTTTCATCTCAATATACCATGAATTTTTTAAATATAATACATCATTTTAAAATGCTAAAGAAACTTATTCAATATTATTTTGTTAGGCTATGTTTGATTGGAAAAATTTTGATGGAAAATGCAAGGAGAAGAAATTAAAGAGAAAAGATAAAAGGAAAGAAAATAATAAAAATAAATTTAAAATTAATAAATTATTTTTATATACTACTTAAAATTTATTTCACTTATTTTAACTATTCTCTATAAAAATTAAATAATTTAACTTTAAAAATACATCATTTTGTAACTAATTTTAATTGTATTTGTATTTTTACATTTTTCATGATACAACCAAATATAAAAAATAAATCATTTTCTTTAATATTTTCAACTCCTTCTTTCAAACTCTTTTCTTCAAATGAATTTGAAATTCACTCCAATTTCTTTGATTTAGGGCTAGTTTGGGAAGTGTCTCCTAGAATTATTTTTTGTTCTCTATAATAAAAAAACACTAATAAGCGTATTTGGTGATCAAGTGTCTTTTTGTTTTTCGTATTCTGAAGTGCCTCCACTCCTTATCTATATTGAACATTTCTACCACTAACAAATTCACTATAAAGAAAAACAACTAAGTGTCTCGTTTTTATTACTGTTAAATTAGAATAATACAACTAAAATAGAGAAAAATCTTTGAAAAAAATGAGAGAAGTGTCTGGAAAAAATAGAAAAATCTCTAAAAAAATTTGAAAAAAAAAATCTCTGAAAAATCAGGGATTCTCTTAAAAGGAAAAACTTTCAAGACCAATGAAATGAAAATGAAGGAGAAAATCCAAATGATCAATGGATCGAACACAATTCCTTAGTTCCAAAGGTGCCACTATAGTGAGAGAAATTTGATTACTAACATTTGATCCCTCTCATTTGTTAAGGATCAATACATTTTACTCTCTCATTTCTCTCTTTGCATTTTATATATGTAATATGAAAATCAAATTACATCATACAATGTATTATTTATATGGTAATGGTAAGGTATCACATAAATTCCAAATGACGTTGTATGACTTGAATATATTTGGTAATCTATTATTTTATATGCTAATACTACGATATTACCAAATAATGTGGATTTAATGATTTTTTGATAGGCAAACACACAACAAAAATATATTAGAAAAGGGCGCCTTGAGGCTGACCCAAGTATACAGGATGTATACAAGAGGCACCAATAGGCACAAAAAGAAATAGAGATACAATACCAGCCCTCAACTAGCGTCTAGCCAATAAAAAAAATTAATCAAAGGAAGAGGACCCTCATTTACAACCGATTTAGTCCACAGCCAAAGATTACAAACAAAAGAATTCTTCAACCTATGAATTGATAACTCTTCATTATCAAAAGCTATTATGTTTCTTTCCTTCCAAACCGTCCAAAAAATGCACAAAGGGGTTGCATTCCACACCTTCCTACGCTTCTTGCCCAACTTAAAGCCACACTAGCCACTAAGAGTATCTCTAACCGAAGAAGGGAGGACCCAAGTAACACCAAACAAAGCAAACAATAACTCCCATAACCCTCTTGCCTTAGAGCACTGAATAAGAATGTGATCAATAGACTCTTCTTCCATACCGCAAAGGAAGCATCTGTTAGCTAGAGACCGGCCCCTCTTTTTAAGTTGATCCAAGGTTAGCATCTTACCCCAATAAGCTTCCCAAGCAAAGAAGCTCACTTTGGTAGGCACACAAATACTTCAAATATTACTATAAGGGAACTAAACATCTCTTCTTGAAGCTAGTGAACTATAAAGGAATTTAACTGAGAAAATCCCATCTTTAGTCTCTTTCCACAGCATTCTATCTTCCAAAAGAGGATTAAGCCTCCTACCCCGGATTGTCAGAAGTAATCTCTCCACCCCCTCCACCTCCCAGTCATTAAAGGACCTAAAAAAGCTAGGATTCCAAACCCCTTCATCCCCCGAATGATCCCATAACTCTACTAGCCAAGCCTCTTTAAATGAAGCAAAGGCATGCAAAGAGGGAAACAAATTACTGAGAGAGAAATTCTCACACCAATTATCATTCCAAAATTTCACCCTTCTACCATTCCTCACAGAAAAGACAACTTTGTTTTACAAGAGAGCTCCTTCTTTCCTTATTTCCTTCCACAAGCCTACTCCAAACCCCTCCCTAACTTCTCTAGTATACCAGCCCCCTTCTTCCTCCCCGAACTTCATGCTAATGACTTGCCTCCAAAGAGCCTCCCTTTCATTCGCAAACCCCAGTTCCACTTGCATAAAAGGGCTCTATTGAGAGTAGACAAACGTCTAACTCCCAAGCCACCCTTCCTTATGTCCGAGCACACGGAATCCCAATTTACTAGATGAGGCTTCCTCTCCAAAGCTCCTCCCCCCCACAAAAAATCCTTTTGAATTTTTTCCAATCTTAAACTAACCACTTTTGGCATTCGAAGTAAAGACATCAAGTATATGGGCATATTTGACAAAGTACTCCGAATTAGGGTAATTCTACCGCCTTTGGAGATATAATTCATTTTCCACAAGGCAAGCCTTCTCCGAAATCTCTCTTCCACCTCATCCCAAACAGCCACGGACTTGTGATTTGCCCCCAAAGGGATCCCCAAGTAAGAATTTGGCAGCCTTCCCACTTTACAACCAACCTCAAGAGCCAAAGCCTCCAAATTCTCTACTCTCCCAACCGGCAAAATCTCGCTCTTATCCAAATTAATCCTCAATCCTGATATGGCTTCAAACCACATCAACAACCAGCTTAGATGAGCCATCTGATCTTGGGAAGCTTCACAAAAAACTAAAGTATCATCGGCGAACAACAAATGAGATACCACAGTCCCGTCTCCACTTCTTCCTTTTATCCTACAGCCCGAAAGAAACCCCCCCCTCATTGCTCTAAGGATGAGCCTACTAAAAGCCTCCATCCCGATAACAAATAGGTAGGGAGAGAGAGGATCCCCCTGACGCAAACCCCTTGAACTATTGAAAAAACCGGCTGGAGTGTCATTAATCAAGATTGAAAACGTCGCTGTGGAGATACACCAAGAGATCCAGCTAGTCCACTTCTCCCCAAACCCCATTCTTTGCAATACCAATAGTAGAAAATTCCAATTCAAGTAATCGTACGCCTTCTCTATATCTAGCTTACACAACACCCCACTCTCATTTTTCTTCAGCATCAAGTCTATTGCCTCATTGGCAATTAGGGCAGCATCCAGAATTTGTCTTCCTTCAACAAAGGCGTTTTGAGCTGAAGACACCACCTTCTTGATCCTATTTGCTAGCACTTTTGCCAATAGTTTATACAATCCACCTATCAAGCTAATGGGTCTGAAATCTTTTAATGTGGATTTAATGATATGACCTAGATTTAATAATATGATATAAATTTAATAATTTAAACTTATTTAATTGTAATTATTTTTTTAATAATTTTTTAAACTTTCCAATTATCATATTTTTGCGTTTCACCTTATACAAGTCAAGAAATGGAAATCGATGTATCTCAAAACCCTACGAGCGAACAATAAAAGATCGTGACTTTGAATAATGTGTTACACTTTGAGAATGTCCAATCAACACATCTCTATCAAGGCATCTAATATACCTTTTAATGTATTTCCATAATTTATAATTATCTAAATTTTTTTGAAAACAATGCAAATAATTTGAAAATTTGATACAATTTTTTTAAATTTTAATAAGTGTAACTCTAAAAATTATTTATATTTATAAAATCAAGTTAGTTGAAGAAAATACTTAAAAAAAAAAGCAAAAAAAAACAACTTCCAAACAAGTTTTTTGTTTTACTTATTTTATAAACTTGGTTTTATTAACTCCACAAAACTTTTTTTTAAATAAAAAACTATTTTTTAGAATTTAGTATCCAAGAACAATTTTTTTTTTTTTTTTCTAAAAACATTAAAAAAAATTTTAAAAGTTGTTCTCAAAAATTGGTTTTCAAAACTATCATTGAAAACATTTCTCTAACATAACTTAAGTTCCAAAATCAAACTTTCTCCTACACCCAAATGACCACATTTTATCTACTTATGCTCAAACTCCTCAAACTTCATCTTATCAAAGTTAATATAACAGAAAAAGATTTCGGTCTAATTAGTCATTCACCTCCTCACAAGACTTGCCATTTTAAAAAACAAATTTCAAACAAGTTTTTTTTTTTTACTTATTTTATAAAACATTTTTTATTAACTTAACCAAACATTTTTTTATTTTTTATTTTTTAGAATAGAAAACTAAATGCAATATCTAAACATAATTTTATTTTTCAAAAACATTAAAAAATATTTTTAAAAACCATCTTCAAAAATTGTTTTTCAAAACTATTATTAAACACACTTCAAACATATTCGTGTTGGAAAATGGGTCAATACATTGAATGGATGAATGAATTTAACCCTTTTCAGAAACCTATAAGAGATTCTGACTCTCTTTCAAAGACTGGTTCCTGAATTATGACATTAAAATCATGAAGAGCCTTCCTTCCATTGTGATACAGAGTTGGTTCAATTCGTAGGAAGTGATTGTAAAGTGTTGTTGTTGCCACTTGAAGACCAGTTTATATTGGGAGACAGATGTTTTACAATTCTCAAAGCACCAACAGATAAGACGAATATGTTTTAAGGAAATTATGATTTCACAATACTCAGTTTTGTCACTTCTTTCCTTCCCTGTTCATTTATTTATTTATTATTGTTTTGTTTTTCCTTTTCTTTTTTTTCTTTTCTAACAAATTAACCAGGTTTGGCTTACAACTTATAAGTCCCAAAATTAAACTTTCTCCTAAAGCCAAATCACCACTTATTTGTACTTATGCTCAAGCTCTTCAAAATTCATCATTTCAAAGTCAATATATATATAAAAAAAGACTTTGGTGGTGTTTGTTTTTTTACTTAATTTTAAATAGAACCTTAATGCTTAATAGTGTTAAATATTAGGTTGTTTGTTTTTGTAGTATTTTATTTATATTAAGTATTAGAAAGTAAAAAAAAAAATCAATATGTTATTTTTTATATTTAGAAAAAGTTATATATTTTGGCTTTTTCTATTTAATAAAAAATTTATAATAAGTCATGAAAAAGTAGAAAAACAAACAACCCAAATTATGAAAATAAAGCGTTTTCAGCAAAAAAACCAAAAAAATAAACACCACCTTTGTCCTAATTATTAGTCAATCACCTCCTCTACAAAACTTACAATTGAATTCATATAAGCAACCTAACATGTCTAAAATCCATGAGAAATTATTCAATTTTTTTTCCAAAATCCTTAGACAATAGCTAAGAATTTTATGAAAATGTTTTAGTATACATGAGATTTATTAAACCCAAACACAAACTAGATGGAAAATATCCCTTCCAAAGTCTTGACTCCATTTTTTTTTTTACTTTCAAAGGGTTTACTCGAAATTGACATAGAAAACATGGATGTCTAGTATAACATTTTTCAAATTAGAAAGGTTTTTGTCATTCTTTGATTTCTTTCCATTATCTCGGTAATTTCAAAAATCTTATTTTCTAAATTGGTTTTTGGGGCTATCAAGAAGAATTGTTTGACAACATTTGACTCTTTCAAATAGACATCAAAACTGCCCTCTAACATTCAAAATCAATGTCGTTTATGGCCCAATCTACAATATCTTCTCGTTGCTTCTCATCTTTTCACGGAATTTAAGATCAATTGGTGCAAAAACATATGATAAAATTGATCATAGTCATATTTAATGAAGTTCAAAATTTGCTTGCTCTACTAGCAAGACTTACTTTATTGTCTCTTATTCTTTTGTGTTTCTTTCACCATAATCTTCATGTTTCTTTATGTTCTCCCTTTGTACTTCTTTTTCTATGTACCGTTTGTATTACAAACTTCCCATTTCACATCCATGAGAAGATAAAGTCCCCATCGACCCTAATATTAATTCCATCTTTATATTATTTGTATTATTTGACATTAATTATTATGATTCTCGTTACTAATAATGGCATATTTCATACTCAAATCAAAGACTGGATATCTTTATTTCCCGATAAGTAGTACATAATCTTCGTGCAAATGTAATGAATTTTTTTTTTCCTTCATTCCACTTATGTGTATTATCAAAAATTTTGTTTCAATAAAAATGGAGCATTTGCAAATCAAAATTTTTTAAAGATGTTATAAAATTTGGATTTGAAGATTACTATAACTTATCTTTTAATATAATTTATATATACTCTGTTACGATTGAAAAATAGGTAAGAAAAAATTTGACAGTATGTCATTTCTATAGGATTTTGAATGTATATATATATTTTAAAAATTTTATAAAAAAAAAAGAGATAAAATTAGGGTTACAACTTGGGGGTTGGTTTGGCCCAAGTTTGGCCTAACCCAAATCCAACTCAATGTGTTAGACAAGATTTAATAATAATTTTCAATACTTAGATTGGGTTTAAGTTAGGGTTAGGTTTTTTCAATTGAAACTCAATTTATGTTGGACTTAGACTAATGTTCAAACAATCAAAGTCTAACCACAACTTGATTTAGAATTCGAGTTTTTTCAATCAAAACTCAATTTATGTTGGACTTAGACTAATGTTTAAACAATCAAAGTTTAACCACAATTTGATTTAGAGTGCGTTTGAGAGTGATTTTAGAAAATGTTTTTAGTATTTCTTTATTATTTAAGTGTTAGAAATATTAAAAATGTTTTTTTAGAAACACTATCAAACGAGTTCTTATAATGCGTTTTGGAGTGATTATAGAAAATGTTTTATATAATTTATAACACTTAAATGATAAAAAACTTCAAGCGTTAGAAAGATTAAAAGTGTTTTCTAAAATTATTATCAAACGAACTCTTAATATTTTTATAATGCATATTATGCTATAAAATAATATATATATATATATATATATATATATATATATTTTTTTTTTTTAATTTTTAAGGAAAAATGTCAAAATATATTATATTATATACTTTTCCATTTTTTTAGAAGATATATGAATTTATTTTCACTTTTTTTTGCTATTTTAAAATTTTTCTTATTTGTTATTTAAATATATATAAAAAGTTTTCTTCAATATTAAAAAAAGGAAAATTGTTTATGGTAAAAAAAAAAAAAAAAAAAGGGAGCGGGGGGAGGAGAGAGAGAGAGAGAGAGGAAGGAAAGGCCACGGACATGTAACATTGAAGAAATCATGAATCAGTTAGGCCCTATTGCAGAAAACAAGGATGCAGAAAGGAATAGAATAGAAATGGGGTTATGTGAAAAAGAAGAAGAAGGATAGACAGATATGCATGATGATGCAGGGACTCCATCACCAGCAACAACAGTTAGCAGCCCTCATCGCCGTTGCTCTTCCCAAAGACGACGCCGCTTCCTCTTCCTCCTCTTCTCCTTCCCCATCCGAAGACAACGTCTCCTCTCGCCTTGCCGCCATTAACTCACTCCACCGTGGCATTCTCTACCCTCCCAACTCTGTCCTCGTCACTCACTCTGCTTCTTTCCTTTCCCAGGGCTTCTCTCAGCTCCTCTCCGACAAGTAAGCCCTCTCTCTCTCTGTGGAACTGGAATTTGAGTTTGATTGCTTGATTTTAGATTTATGTTTGTTGCTTGTTGGGTTGCTGGGAAAGGACATGGAAGTGAAATTTTGTGGTTTGGGGTATTTTTTGTTTGGGGGCCTGAGTAAACTTAGCATTCAAGCAACTGGGTCTGGTAGAAATATTTGCATTAGTTGAGTTGATGTCTTTTGTTATTTTCGTTTCATTGGGGCCAAAGCAGCATAATATATCAGATTTGAAATTTTATATATATATTTTCCTTAGGTTTTCCAGTTGGTAAATGGAATTAAGATTTAATAATTTGTTGTTTTTGAGCGGTTGTTCGTTATAATGGTAGAATTAGGAGAGTATTGGGTTATTTTTATTTTTATTTAATTTTTATTGTCATTTGTTGGGGCTTTTGATTCAGAAAGAATCTTCATAGTACTATCTCTGTTTGAGTGATTTATGTGAAGATTAAATGTAACTTTTCAAGTAACTGCGGCTCAGATCCTACTCGGTGCGGCAGGCAGCAGCCACAGCATATGGGGCTTTGTGTTCTGTGATGTGCTCAATCTCTTTAGCATCAAATGGAAGGCAAAATCATGTTCTACTTAGTAGTTTAGTTGATCGGTTCATTAGTTGGGCATTGCCATTGCTTAGCAATGGGAATGCTGGAGATGGCACGACAGAGCTGGCACTGGAAGGCCTCCGTGAGTTTCTTAACATTGGGGATGTGGGGGGGATCGAAAGATATGCCTTGCCAATACTCAAAGCATGCCAAGAACTTCTTGAGGATGAGAGAACCTCCTTGAATTTATTGCACCAGCTTCTGGGTGTGTTAACTTTGATCTCATTGAAGTTTGTTAGATGCTTTCAACCCCATTTTGTTGACATCGTAGATTTGCTTCTTGGGTGGGCTTTGGTTCCAGACCTTGCTGACACAGATAGATGTGTCATTATGGACAGTTTTTTGCAGTTTCAGAAACACTGGGTGGGCAATCTGCAGTTCTCACTGGGATTGCTGTCCAAATTCTTGGGTGACATGGATGTCTTGCTTCAGGATGGGAGTCCTGGAACCCCAAAACAGTTTCGTAGGCTGCTTGCGCTGCTTTCTTGTTTTTCTACTGTTTTGCAGTCCACTGCTTCTGGAATGCTAGAAATGAACCTACTGGAACAAATAAGTGAACCCCTTACCACCATGCTTCCTCAGTTGCTGTGGTGTTTATCAATGGTGGGAAGGAAATTTGGATGGTCAAAATGGATTGGTGATTCATGGAAATGCTTGACTCTCTTGGCAGAAATTCTATGTGAAAGGTTTTCCACCTTTTATCCAATGGCAGTTGATACCTTGTTTCAAAGCTTGGAATTGGACAACATTACTCACCTTGTAGGATCTGGGAAGATCACCTCCTTTCAGGTTCATGGGGTTTTAAAAACTAATCTTCAATTATTGTCTCTACAAAAGCTTGGTCTGCTCCCATCATCCGTGCAGAAAATATTGCAATTTGATTTGCCTATATCCCAGATGCGTTTGCATCCAAATCACTTAGTGACAGGAAGTTCTGCTGCCACTTACATTTTCTTGCTTCAACATGGGAATAATGAAGTTGTTGAAAAAGCAGTCACCTCTTTGACTGAAGAGCTGGAATTGTTGAAGGGCATGCTTGGAAAAATGATGGGGCATGGAAATGAGGTTCATGGCATTAAATCTCCTAATTTGTATTCAAAACTTGAGTTGTTTGCGTTGATTAAATTTGATTTGAAAGTTTTACTAAGTTGTGTTTCTTTGGGTGGGGTTAGCAGTTTGATTGGCCAACCAGAGATTGCTGCTTTGTATCTTAAGAGGTCGGAAAAGCTGATATCTTTTATTATTGAGAAACTGAATCCTTTCAATGTACCCATTCTGGGCTGTGCCGACTTGGAAGTAAATGTTATCAGGACATTGGATCAGTTAACCGCAGTCGAATTCTCAAGCAAGTGCTCTCTACGGAAACAGATTAGCAAGAATGATTCTGTTGATATTGCCACAGGAGAAGTTCTGGACAGAAATGATTTCAGGGATGGTCATTCAATTTTAGTTATTGAGCATCTGAGGAAATACAGTATGCTTCTTGTGCAAGCTCTTCATGTTTCTACTCCTCTTTCTGTTAAAGTAGTAGCCCTTGAATGGATCCAAAGATTTTGTGAGGGTGTTATTGCTACTTACGAGAATTCAAATATGAAAACTCATCTTTCTGAGGCATTCGAGTACATTGGTGTTTTTGGGAAGTTGGTTTTCTCAGTTTTGGAAGCTGCATTGGACAGGGAACCAAAAGTGAGATCTCATGTTGCATTAGTTTTGGGCCTGCTCTTGCAAGCAAGACTTATTCATCCCATGCACTTCTATCCCATGACTGAAGTGGTCCTTGAAAAACTTGGCGATCCAGATGTTGATATAAAAAATGCCTTTGTTAGGCTGCTTACCCAGGTCTTGCCTGTTACAATGTATATTTGTGGTCTACTTGACTGCGGAACAGTTACTGCATGTAGCCCTAGGTCCATTGGGCTAGGCAGTATATCTAACTTGCACTGGAAGCAAATTTTTGCCCTGAAGCAGCTACATCAGCAACTTCACTCACAACAACTTGTTTCCATTTTGAGTTTCATTTCACAAAGATGGAAAGTGCCCCTTTCTTCTTGGGTTCAACGGCTCATTCATAGCCGTCGGATTTCAAAGGACTTTGTTGGTCAACAGGAAGAAACAGGAAATTTTGGTGTTAATGGTCTGTGGTTGGACATAAAAGTGGATGAAGATACTCTTGAAAGAATTTGCTCAGTAAATAATTTAGCAGGTGCATGGTGGGCTATACATGAAGCGGCTAGATATTGCATTGCTACACGCCTTAGGACCAACCTTGGTGGCCCCACCCAAACTTTTGCAGCATTGGAGCGCATGCTTTTGGACATCTCACATGTACTACGGCTTGATACTGAGCAAAATGATGGAAACTTAAATATAATTGGTTCATCTGCTGCTCACTTCTTACCAATGAGATTATTATTGGATTTTGTTGAGGCACTGAAAAAAATTGTATATAATGCTTATGAAGGATCTGCATTTTTACCATGTGCTCCTCGGCAGAGTTCCTTGTTCTTTCGGGCAAATAAGAAAGTCTGCGAAGAATGGTTTTCTCGCATATGTGAGCCAATGATGAATGCTGGATTAGCACTTCAATGTCATGATGCTACAATTCATTACTGTACTTTGCGTTTGCAGGAGCTGAGGAATCTTGTGCTTTCAACTACAAAGGATAAGTCTCGGGCACAGGTAGCTGAATTCCTCCATAATATCAGGGGTAGATTTTCTGGAGACATCTTAAGAGTTCTACGCCACATGGCTTTGGCTCTGTGTAAGAGTCATGAATCAGAGGCTTTGTTTGGCCTACAAAAATGGGCTTCAATGACATTTTCTTCATTGTTTGTTGAGGAAAACCAGAGTTTGAATCATAATGAGATCTTGGGACCTTTTTCATGGATCACAGGGCTTGTATATCAAGCAGAAGGCCAGTATGAAAAAGCTGCCGCTCATTTTACTCACTCACTGCAGACTGAGGAGTCACTCAATTCTATGGGGTCTGATGGTGTGCAGTTTGCTATTGCACGCTTTATTGAGAGTTTTACGGCTGTGTCTGATTGGAAGTCTCTTGAATCCTGGCTGTTAGAGCTGCAAAATCTTCGTGCTAAGCATGCTGGAAAGAGTTATTCTGGAGCCCTTACTACAGCTGGCAATGAAATAAATGCAATTCATGCCTTGGCCTGCTTTGATGAGGGTGATTTTCAGGCAGCATGGGCATTCCTTGATTTGACACCTAAAAGTAGCAGTGAACTCACACTTGATCCCAAATTGGCCTTGCAAAGGAGTGAGCAGATGCTTTTGCAGGCAATGCTGCTTCAAAATGAGGGTAAGGTGGATAAGGTCTCACAAGAAATACAGAAGGCCAGGTCAATGCTTGAGGAAACATTGTCTGTTCTGCCACTTGATGGGGTAGCAGAGGCAGCTGCACATGCCACTCAGTTGCATTGCATCTTTGCATTTGAAGAAGGTTATAAGCATAAAGACAGCCAAGACAACCCAAAACAGCTTCAGTCAATTTTAAGTTCATATGTCCAATCAGTGCAGTCTCCAATTAATAGAATTCATCAGGATTGTAACCCATGGTTAAAGATTCTCCGGGTATATCGAACCATTCTCCCAACTTCTCCAGTTACTCTACAGCTCTGTATGAATTTATTCAGTTTAGCCCGTAAACAAGGAAACTTATTGTTGGCAAACCGTCTACATAAGTATCTTAGAGATCATGTATTTAGCTGTTCTGAAGGGAGGTACCGTGATTTCTTAATCTTGAATATGCAATATGAGGGCATCCTGCTGAAGCATGCTGAAAGCAACTTTGAAGATGCTTTTACAAATCTTTGGTCATTTATACGCCCTTGCATGGTTAATTTAAAAAGTACAGTTTCTGATGTTGATGATTGCGTTCTGAAAGCCAAGGCATGCTTGAAACTCTCAGATTGGTTGAGACAGGATTTTTCAGATTTTAGTTTAGAAAACATTGTTTTGAGGATGCAAGCAGATTTCAACGTAAGTGATGCTTCTTCTCTTGGTGGAAGTATGTGCTCCTGCAATGATGAGAACCTAAAATCTAAGCCAAGGTTGAGCCTTGTTATTGAGGAAATGGTTGGGACATTTACAAAATTGTCTTCTCGTCTCTGCCCCACTATGGGAAAATCATGGATTTCTTATGCCTCTTGGTGTTATAATCAAGCCAGAAATTCCCTCTACAACTCAAATGGAACTGTCCTTCAGTCCCTCTCTTTTTCTCATGTTCTTTTTCCAGAAATTCCACCTGAAAGATTTCGATTAACTGAAGAAGAGATCTCAAGAGTGGAATCTGTGATTTCCAAGCTCCTTCAGGAAAAGAATGATGCAGAAAATCCAATTGATGATGGGGAAGAGTGGAAATTTTGGCTTGAATCTGCAGAACATTTGAGGAATGAGAACCCTATGAAGGCTCTGGTGCAGCAAGTAGTAAATATATTAGAAGCTGCAGCAGGAGCACCAGGAGTGGAAAATTCTGGTGGTGAATGCCTTTCTGCCAAACTAGCTTCTCAATTGCAGATATCCTTGCTACGCGCAAATGCTGGCCTGGAAGAAAGTGATTTGTCATCTACAGTTGATGATCTAGTTCATGTTTGGTGGTCCTTGAGGAAGAGAAGAGTCTCTCTTTTTGGGCATGCAGCTCATGGATTTATACAATACCTTTCATACTCATCTGTGAAACTTTGTGATGGCCAGTTAGCTGGCTCTGATTGTGAATCTTTGAAACAGAAGACAGGAAGCTACACCTTGAGGGCAACCTTGTATGTCCTACACATCCTTCTGAACTATGGATTGGAGTTAAAAGATACACTAGAACCGGCTCTTTCAACAGTTCCTTTGTTGCCATGGCAGGTGAGATACTCTCTTTTAAACCCCCGACCCCCTACCCACCCCATAAAAAAACGATGAAATTAATTCTAATGTCTTCTTCTGTAGGAAATAACGCCACAATTGTTTGCTCGATTAAGTTCTCATCCTGAACAAGTTGTTAGGAAGCAATTGGAGGGCTTACTAATGATGCTGGCAAAGCTATCTCCTTGGTCCATAGTGTACCCAACTCTAGTTGATGTGAATGCTTATGAAGAAGAGCCTTCGGAGGAGCTTCAGCATGTAGTGGGTTGTTTGGTAATGGAAATGTCTTTTATTTATTTGTTTGACCTTTTTGTGTTTTTAAACTTTTCTAACATTTCTAATAAAAAAGTTTTCACTCCTGTCAAGTCAGATATAACATTGTTTCAGACTTTAGCTTTGTTTATATTTCAAATACACTTTCTACTCCAACCTTTTCAAATCCAACCCTCTTTGGCTAATCTGTTTGACACTGGTAGTCTGCCTTCTGTATGTCCTGGAAGTTCTGATTGAGAATCCCACTGCTTGTCATTAGGATAGGAGATTGGAAAGGCTTGTTCAAAAATTAATTTATTGATACTTCGATTTCTATCATGACTATTTTGATTGGTCTATTTCCATTATCATATTTTTGTTTCTAAAGTTGCAATGGAGCTCATTGGAATTCATAGTTGATGTGAGGTAGGGCTGAGATCATGGCTCAGTGATGGTTCCATGCTTCACTGCATCATATGGTGTTCTTGTTCTTTGTGCTATTTTTTTTTTTTTTTTTGATAAGTAAACAAGATATGCATTAAAAAAGAGGCTAAGAGCCACAAAGCATACAGGGGGTATACAAGGCGGCTAAGGCCTCAAAAAAGATCAACAAGACCAGAAAAGAATCACCTCCCCTTAAGTGGATGCTATCCACTCCAAAAAGTCTATAAGGGAGAGAGACTCCTCGCCTAAATACAATTTGGCCCAGCTCCATAAATTACAAACAAAAAAATTCTTTAAATTCTGGATATTCAACACCCCCTCCCCCCCCTTAAAAGCTAGTCTATTCCTCTCATGGACACAACGGTATGGATTTTCAAACCTTTTTCCTTTTTTTCGCCACAAAGGGGCCCCTCCAGGTAGTTAAGACCTCCTTTACAGTTTCTGGAAAGACCCATTTAACATCTACTAACCCAAGAATAATGTCCCATAAAGCTCTAACCACCATATAGTGTATAAGAATATGATTTACATTTTCTTCTTCACAACCACACAAAAAGCAACAATTAGGAAGTTGCACCCCTCTTATTTGGAGCCTGTCATCCAACTCCCAATCATTAAAGTCTCTCAAAAAGTTTAGGTTCCAGCCTCTTTGACTAGAATTTTGATCCCACATCTCCTCAATCGTTGCATCCCTATGCACAGCCATGACAAAGAGGTGAGTGAAGCAATGGGACAACGGAGGATCAGTGCACCAAATATCTTTCCAAAATCTGATTTTGGTGCCCTTCCCAGCTAGAAACACCATGTTATCCCAGCACCAATCAGATTCTTTCAAGATCTCCTTCCAAACCCTTACTCCAACCGCCCCATTAGCCTTCTTTGACCTCCAACCACGATCCTCTTGCCCATACTTCGTTGTGATCACTTGTTTCCAAATATTATCTTTTTCACAAGTATACCTCCAAATCCACTTACCAAGCAAGGCTCTATTTAGCATGACTATTTTCCTTAGGCCTAGCTCACCTTTGTTCTTGTTTGTACAAACCACATCCCATTTAATTAGATGAATTTTCCCCTCCAAGTTTCCTCCCCCCCATAGAAAATCCCTTTGAACTTTCTCTATCCTTTTCGCAACAATCTTAGGCATTCGGAAAATAGACATTTGGTAGATTGGCATGCTTGCCAGAGTGCTTTTTATGAGAGTGATCCTCCCTCCTTTGGAAATGTACTGCCTTTTCCAGAGCGCAAGTCTCCTCCTTACTCTCTCTTCCACCCCATCCCACATAGAAGGAGCCCTATTAGGAGCCCCTAGTGGGAGTCCCAAATATTGAGAGGGCAAGGATCCCACTCTACAACCTAACTTGACTGCCAACTCTTCAATCTCCTCCACATCTCCAACTGGGATGATTTCACTTTTGGCTAAATTAATCCTTAGGCCTGAAGCCGCTTCAAACCAGAGTAGAATCCAACTTGAATGAGTTAAGTGCTCCTTGCTTGCCTCACAGAACACTATTGTGTCATCAGCAAAAAATAAATGGGATATGTTCAAAGTGGGTCTACTACCACCCCGAATGGTACACCCTGATAAGTATCCCCCCTCCACAGCTCTCCTAATGAGGACATCCAGAACTTCCATTCCCATAACAAAGAGATAGGGAGATAGGGGATCTCCTTGTCTAAGCCCCTTAGTACTAGGGAAAAAACCAGCTGGCACTCCATTAACTAGAACTGAGAATTTGGCTGAGGACAAGCAACTCCACATCCACCCCAACCACTTAGACCCAAAGCCCATTTTTTGCAAGACCTTCAACAA
This sequence comes from Vitis riparia, assembly GCF_004353265.1. Classification (NCBI taxonomy): domain Eukaryota; kingdom Viridiplantae; phylum Streptophyta; class Magnoliopsida; order Vitales; family Vitaceae; genus Vitis; species Vitis riparia. The sequence continues at coordinate 4,282,845 of NC_048433.1, read as the reverse complement.
AAACTTCCAATTGATGCTGTCATAAGCTTTTTTTATGTCTAATTTGTAGATAAGTCCCTTCCCTTTTCTTTTCTGCCACGAATCTATCACCTCATTAGCAATTAGACGCATCAAGAATTTGTCTTCCCGTTACAAAGGTATTCTGGGTAGTGGAGACCACCTTTCCAATCACTTTCTTGAGCCTGTTAGCTAGAAATTTGGCCAAAGGTTTATAGAGCCCCCCCAAAAAGCTGATAGGTCTAAAATCTCCAATATCCTCAGCCCCACTTTTCTTAGGAATCAAGACCAAAAAAGTATTATTGAGGCTCTTAAGGAAAGAGCTATGCTCATGGAACTCTTTAAACATATCCATAATCTCCTCTTTAGTAAAATCCCAAGCGTTTTGCCAAAATGCTACAGTAAAGCCATCCGGACCAAGGGCTTTGTCCCTATTCATCTCCATCAAAGCTGTATGAATCTCAGCCTCTGTGAAGGGGACCTCTAGATTCTCCACTTCTTGCTGGCTGATGTGATCAAATTGAAGTCTTCCAATATTCGCCTTCCACCCCATATCTTCAGAAAGCAGCTGCTGAAAAGTGTTAACAATTCGTTCCCTCACCTCCTGCTCCTCTGAAAGCCACTCCCCATTAATCTTTACTCTGTCCAATGCGTTGTTTCTACGATGGGCACTTGCCATTCGATGGAAGAAACCCGTGTTTCTGTCCCCCTCCCTTAGCCAAATCTCCCTTGAGAGTTGTCTCCAATGGACTTCCTCCAAAAGCACCCACTTTTTATAATTTTCTTTTGCTTCTTTTTTTAAATCTGTCTCCTCCACAATCAGGCTTCTCTCACTTTCCACCCGATCTTAGAAATCTACTTGCTGCAAAGCTGAAGATTTATTGCATTCCAGCCTCCCCAAAACCTCTCTATTTCATACTTTCAACTTCTTTTTGATTTCCTTCATCTTAGCAGCCAATCTAAAACTAGCACTGCCCCTGACTTCGATCCCCTACCACCAGTTTCGAACAAGGTCTTTGAATCCCTCAACCTTAAGCCACATGTTTTCGAATCTAAATGGAGTAGGGCCTCTTCTTATCCCACCCCCTGCTAGAACAATTGGGAAATGATCAGAAATTGGCTGAGACATTCTGCTTTGAGTAACCCCACTAAACTGGTCTAACCAACTAGGGGACACAAGAAATCTATCCAATCTAGCCCATGCCTGGTTATTGAGACCCCCATTCCAGGTGAACTCTCCTCCCTGTAGTGGAAGATCCACTAGCCCTAGATCATCAACAATCTCAGCAAATTTCCTCATTGCTGAATTTATTCTCCTCTGACTGCTCCTTTCCCTTTGGAAAAAGGTGATGTTAAAATCCCCTCCTAGGCACCAGGGGTCTTCCCAAAGGCCTCTAATCGCCCCAAATTCTTCCCACATGCCATCCCTTTCCACTTTGGTAAACAGACCATAAACTCTCGTGAACACCCAAACAACCCCATTTTCTACAATCTTGAATCTGCAAGACAGAGTGAATTGGCCCTCCTCCCAATCCAGGATATCCAGAGACCTCTTGTCCCAGCAAATCAAAATACCACCCGCAGCCCCCTCCGCATTCAGAGCTCTCCAATCTAAAAATCTCCCAGAGCCTAAACTTCTCACAATGCCCTCCGACATAGATTGAATTTTTGTCTCCTGTATACATAGTAAATCCACCCTCTGATTCCTTCTAAAAGACTTAATAATTTTCCTTTTGGAGCTATCGTTTGCTCCTCTCACATTCCAACTCAGAACTTTTAGCTTCATTGGACAACTACAATCTGATTCCCTTTGCCCTGTGATGGGCCTTTCTGCTTATTCCCCCCCTCATAGTTCACAGAACATTCCAACCTCTTTAATTCCCTTTCGAACTTTGACTTCTCCAGAAGGTCTTTGTTATGAATCTTCTTCCGTCTCTTTCTGATTTTAATTTTAATTAGAAAGCTCAAGATTTCCTTTTCCAAACCCTCTGCTGAAAATCCCAAAAATTGGCTGAATTTTGCCAAACTACTTTCTTCCCATCTTTCCTCTTTCTCCTTTCCCATAGTTTGGTTCTCAGGCGTGCCAGAATCCCCCTTCGTACCCCTAACTTTATCACTGATTCTATTGGCTTCTCCCAAGTCCCAGCAAACATTATCATTCTCAGCAGGCCCCTCATACACTGTTAACCATGTTGTTTTATTACCCCATGATTCCTCCTCTATATCCCCTAAACGATCGAAAGACTCCCCCTCCGAATCCCAATCAGAATAAAGAGAAATAAGATGAGACGTCCCCAATATCTTTTTTCCCCTTGAATAGAAAGTCGAATCATACCTCAAAGCTTCCTCTTCAAGCGCCCGGTCTGTCACTGAGAAGCAAGCGTTCATTTGCTGCTTCCTGAGATCCTTTGAATCCCAGGCCACAAAAGGCTCCATCTCTGAACTGGACCCATTTCTGGAAATGAGGCAGTCCAGAAGGCAGACTTTCTCCTGAGAGCCCTTACTTGGGGCTTGGGGGATTGGGCCAGCCCTTTCCATACCTTCAAAACCACTCAGCCTTTGGCAGCCCATTTCTGTAGCCCATCTCCTTGACGATGGGCCTGTTTTTGATCCATCATCATCCGTTGCCGCTTCTTTTGATTTTGAGCCCAAGTATCCATTAGCCACAACAGGCCCATTAGCCCTCCTCGCCTCTTTAAGGCCCACGATTGGGCCCAATGAGGACGACCCAAACGCTAGCCCATCTATGAGGGCCCAATCTCGGGTCACCGGGCCTTGAACCCGGTTTCCCAACTCCCGGCCCGACCCATTCTCCTGGGCACCCCTCACATCAGCTGGTAGGTTTAGCGTCTCGAGCCTCGCGCTTACCAGCTCCTTCTCCACGCTTTGCTTCGCGCGTGAAATCACATCACCCCTAACCTCATCACTCTTTCGACCAGATGCTTCATTGTGTTTCATCCTCACCACCGGTCTGACCTCCCACCATAACGACAAGACATAGACATCCTCCTCTACTTCAATTTCCAGCACACTCGGCCTAAGTCTCCTCTCGTTTTAACCAAAAGCCTAGCCCATTGAATCTCCCCCATCGTCTTTGTCCGATCATCAACTGCTACAAAGCCCCCGCATTCTTCCCTTACTCTTTTCAAAATCATCGGACTCCACAACGAGATTGGAAGCCTAATGATTTTGACCCAGACTTCGCTTTCTACCTCCTCTTCTGTCCAGCAGCCCGTCCTAGGATTCCATTGTTCTAGCCCTAACTGAGCCCTCCCAACTCTCTATTCCCTGAGGATACGACGCGTCTTGCTTCTTTTAGCTCTTCAAATTCTAGCAAGACCCTATCCTTCTCCAATTTAGCCAGCCCTAATTTTCCTTTTAGGCCCTAAGAATTTGCCCATAAACTTCCCAATCTCTCTAGGTCCTCTTCTCTCTCTGTTCTAGATTTCCAACTCGCAACAATGCAGTGCTCCAATTTCTGCAAATTTCCTAGAGTTTCCTCCCTTCTAACCTTCACTTTGATTGAGTTTGAATCTCTCCAGCTTGGTCTCTTAACTACCGTCGCATACGAACTCTCCAAGGCAGATTTTCCCGCGGCCCTTACTTCCTGCATGTTTGCTTTTCTGCCAATAGATCCTTCCATTTGATGGATTTTCTCTGCCATAGTCACCCAACCCCTTTTGTCTTCTCTGCCTCTCGGTATAAAGATACAGAATCTCTTCCTTTCCAAATCAACAACCCCCGGCCTTAGAAACCATCCCGCTCTATTAAACCCTCGTGTTAGGGAATACGATTTCCCCTTATCCTTCCATTCCTTTCCCCATCTCCCTTCTTTCTCGTCCTTGATGTTGTGGATTAGGCCCTCCATGAAAAACCCTAGACTTTCCGGTCCTAATCGGACCCATGACGAAACCCCTCTCTTCTTCTCCACGATAAGAAACTGAGGTTTTCCTTTTCTTTCATCGAAGACGATCTCGAACATCTTGGAGTCCACCATAAAACTGCTCTCTTTTCTTCTTTTTCGAATCGCCGCGCTAATCTCTCCTTCTTCTCCATCGCACGCTCTCTCACTCTCTCTCACTCTCTCCCATAGCTCTCTTCTTTGTGCTATTTTAAAGTTTTTTTGTAAGACAAAAACCATTTTTTAAGGGCATTGTAAGTGTGTCTCTTTCCGGGACAATAATTCATTACATGCATTCTCTTTGATGTTTTGTGATTCTTGTATTACACCAAGGAAGATGAGAATGACCAGATGTATTGAAGATAACTATTAGATTGCCGCATGTTAGTAATGGGTCGTAAGCTTGGTGTATGGGTGGCTTCTCATATGATATGCTTGACTTACAATGCTAATGCATGAATAATGATTAAGAAAGCCAGTGTTGGTTACGTTAGGTGTCGGGCTTGGATCCAAATCCATGTTGCTCTAAATAACTTGTTGAAATATCTTTTATTGGACATGGTTTTCGGAACCTCATAGTTGTATATATTTACTTAGTTTGGAGGTTCTGACTTTCTTTTTGTGATCTTTTGGAGGATTTCACATCCTTCTATTGTAATTATTTTTACTATACTGTTGTTTCTCATAAATAAAAAATAAAAATTAGCGGAAAACAAATTGGATAGAGTGTTATTATGGACTGTTGCTTGGGCACCCTAGCTTGGTGACTGAAATATTCTTCTAGGTTGTGCTGTAACCTTCTTGACAGGTTTAATTTGAGGATAATTCTAAGTTCATATGATATAGAAGCATCCTTGGACAGTTGACCATGCTTTTCCTGAAATCGATGTTGGAGCAGGAATATATATTGTTTTGTTGTGACAGTCAAAATGTCATTCACTTGGCCTAGAATTGGTGGTCCATGCTAGAGCTTGGCCTTTATTTTGTTTCCTTAGTTTTTTTCTTTCTTTTAAGGTATTGGCTTTGTATACTTTTCTGTACAGGGTTCAGGCCCCTTATTTTGGCATTTTAGGGTACTTATTGTTAGGCTGGTAGACATTATGGGCCCAAATCCTAATATCTTAAGAAGGCTTTCATTAACAAAAGAATTTTCAATGAAGAAGAGCTTTTAGAGGTTAGGTTGAAGGAGGTTTTCATTAAATCCCCTTAGGAGTGCTCCCAAGCTTCTTTGCAAATGGAGGGTTTTTCTTTGGTGGAGTTCTTAGATTCTCTGTTCTGTGGTTAGGTTGACTTGTTAGGTCTCTTGTTGTATTGGTTTTGGCACTTTTTCATAGGGTGCTTGGTGTATGCTGCCTGTGTACATAGGGTGTGCCCCCTCTTTTCGTGCTTTTAATAGATGTTGTTTTGTCTATCAGGAAAAAAAATTAAAAAAAATCCTAATATCTTGATCTTTAAGGGAAGTTGGTAGCTTAACATGATATTAAAGCTTGGGGTCTTGAGTTCAAGTCTCTCCTACTGCTACTGGCCCATTTATTTATACATTGCTGCTGATTTGTCTTTCCACATGCAGATGTGGGGCCACACCTGAGAATGGGTGTTGACCTGGTGTATATTGGCAGCCCAAATCCTAAGAGCTTAAGGTTTTAGGAAATTTGGTAGCTTAGAACCTAACATTTCTTATTAAATAAGGTACAGATTGCTGTAGCTTTCCTATGGGTTTGCCTTGAGTTCTCAGCCCTGGGGTTAGTTCCCTTACCAGAGGACTGTGATTTATTCCTATTAGAGAGTGGGGTTGGGCTGGATGCAGCCATAACATGAAAAGGAGAGGTGAGAGTTAGTGAAGAGAGAAAGATTGAGAAAAAGGATGTTAAAGAGCTTTGGGAAAGCAGCAGTAGACCCCTTGCTGAATTCATTTCTTTCATCTGTTGGAATAGTCTCCGGAAATCTCCCCTGATGTAGACCATGATGTTGAATCAAGTAGAACTATTCTCTCTTTCTTGTGCCCACTTTTATTTTATGTTCTTTATTGCTTCTTAATGCATGATTTAAATTTTGATCTACTTGGCCATGTTTTTTATTTTAACCTTTTGTGAGGTACAACCAAAAAATTTCTTCAGAGCATATGAAGGTAATGGGAAAATTTTGTTTTGTGCAGAGTAAGCTTTACCCAAGACTAATTCAGGATGTTCAGCTCATGATCAATGAACTAGAAAATGTAACTGTTCTTTGGGAGGAGCTATGGCTCAGCACACTTCAAGATCTTCACTCAGGTAGCCTTTGCTCCCTTAAACGAGGCTTTTATTGTTCTGGGCACCTTTTTGTTCAAAGATGTTTCTCATGATATTCTGGTATATTTTAAAAAATTATACAAGTTTCACTTTCTCTTATATGGTCCTAGTAACAAAGAAATAAACATAGATGCTAGTATCTAAATGTAACAACCTCAAATCTGCAAATCTCTAAAAAGAGGGGGTGGGGAGAAGAACAGAAGAGAAGAGGGAAAAAAATATGCTGCATCTGTACTTGAATCCAAAATTTTCACAATAGATATGTTGGTGTGTTTGACACCAGATGATTGCTAAATCAAGAGTTTACTTGTTACAAAGTGTATCCTTAAAGAACAATGACATATCTTTACTAGATCATGAATTCATGATGAATCTTTAACTGGTACTAGCATACAAGATTTTGGGTTGACACATTTTTTTTTGCTCTTTTGCCAATTTATTTTTCTCTAAACACTGTATATATGAGCTTTGACTGATTTTCTTTCAGATGTGATGAGGCGCATAAATTTGCTGAAAGAGGAAGCTGCACGAATTGCAGAAAATGTCACTCTTAGCCAGGGTGAGAAGAACAAAATAAATGCTGCAAAATACTCTGCCATGATGGCTCCAGTTGTTGTGGCCTTGGAACGTCGTCTAGCTTCAACTTCTCGGAAACCTGAAACCCCTCATGAGATATGGTTCCATGAGGAGTACAGAGAACAACTCAAATCAGCCATCTTAACCTTTAAAACTCCTCCAGCATCTAGTGCTGCACTTGGAGATGTGTGGCGACCATTTGATAATATTGCTGCATCCTTGTCATCTTACCAAAGGAAGTCATCAATTTCCTTGGGAGAAGTTGCACCACAATTGGCTCTGTTATCATCTTCTGATGTTCCAATGCCTGGTCTTGAGAGGCAAATCATAGCATCTGAATCTGATCGAGGCCTCACTGCTACTCTCCAGGGAATTGTCACAATTGCTTCTTTCTCTGAGCAGGTGGCTATCTTATCCACCAAAACAAAGCCTAAAAAAATTGTTATACTGGGCTCAGATGGTCACAAGTACACATATCTCTTGAAAGGGCGAGAAGATCTGCGTCTTGATGCCAGAATCATGCAGCTGCTGCAAGCGTTTAATGGTTTTCTGCGTTCATCTCCTGAAACTCGTAGTCATGCTCTTGTCATTCGCTACTATTCCGTGACACCAATTAGTGGTCGGGCTGGACTTATCCAGTGGGTGGACAATGTGATAAGTATTTATAGTATCTTTAAGTCTTGGCAGAATCGTGCCCAGCTGGCACATCTCTCTTCTTTAGGTGCTGGTAATACAAAAAATTCAGTTCCCCCACCTGTTCCCCGGCCAAGTGACATGTTCTATGGTAAAATTATACCAGCACTGAAAGAGAAAGGTATAAGAAGAGTAATTTCACGAAGAGACTGGCCTCATGAAGTGAAGAGAAAGGTTCTTCTGGATCTCATGAAGGAGGCTCCTAGGCAGCTTCTTCATCAAGAACTTTGGTGTGCTAGTGAAGGATTCAAAGCTTTCAGCTTAAAATTGAAGAGGTACTTTATCAGGAACTTGAAAAGCTCTTCAACTTCTTTGTTCTCGTGCAAATTGCATTCTGTGCTGAAGTTTTTCTTGCTCCCATGCTGTAGAATGCCAATATTTTATGGTTTTGTGCTGTTGAAGCTATGAAGTTTGAAATATTTCATGCTAAATGTGCTTGAATATACTGTAAAAAAATTTGATGACATGTTGGAAACACGTATAGGTACGTTTTAAAGTTAATTTGTTGCTAAATGATGATGAGGGTGTGATTAACAAGGTTTGTCATTTACCTTTAACAAGCAATATTATATGCATACCCAGTTAGAAATAAGCCTCATTTTAATGTTCATAGAATGTAATGAAAATTTAGATGGAACCACTTTTAAGCAGGTAGAACAATGGTTTTGGCCAAAAATGGATTGGATGGATATATTGGTGTATTTCCACAACAATGTTTTCAGTGCTAGTGAATGGAACACCTTCAAGTTTTTTCCAGATTTTAAGGGGGTTGAGACAAGAGGATCCTCTTTCCCCTTGTTTGTTCTAGCCATGGAGGTGTTGAATTGCCTATGGGAGAGGGTTAGCGAGGGGGGTTACTTGTTAGGTTTTCGGGTGAGAGGGGGTGGAAGTCTCTCATCTTTTGTTTGTAGATGATATGTTGGTCTTTAGTGAAGATTCCAAAAATTAATTGGTTCATCTAAGTTGGATACTCATATGGTTTGAAGCATTATTAAAGCTTAAAATTTATCTTGAAAAAAATGAACCGATCCCAATTGGGAGGGAATTGATCCGAATTGGGAGGCTACAGATGTAGAAGTTTTGGCAATGGAAATGGGTTGCAAGGTGGGGAAAATTCCTTTTTTTTTTACCTAGGATTGCTTCTAGGAGCCCCTTTCAGATCTAAGCAGTTTGGGACAAAGTGGAGGAGAAGTTTTGTAGAAGACTATTGATGTAGAAAAGACAATACATCTCAAAACAGGGGCAAAATTACTTTGATTAGAGGTACTTTGTCGAGCTTGACAATCTACTTCATGTCCTTGTTTGTAATCCCTAGAAAGGTAACAATGAGATTAAAAAAGATTCAAAGGGACTTCCTTTGGGGTGGTGGAAATTTGGAAAAGAAACCTCATTTGGTTTAAGGGTAGGATCTCTTCTTCAGTTACTGAAATGACTGAAGAATTATTAAAAATGAAGTATGTAAATATTATGGGATTGATGTTTGGAAAACTATAAGAAAGGGATTGGGTAGAATTATTAAAAATGATGTAACTATTATGTCTGGAAAATAAATTGTCTTAAAATAATAACAAAATCTTCGAATGACCTAAACTACATTAGCTATGTTGGTGTCTATGTGAATAAATATGTGAAGATCAATGAATGCAGGAGTGTAAAAATCTCAGTCTTTTAGAAGTTTTCTTTGTTGTATAACGAGATGAGAGATCAAAGAAGACAACAAAAAGAGGAATCCTTGGCAATCACATCAAGGCTCCTAGGCTATCACACCCTCAGAAGAAGCATGAAAGATGCTGAAATCCTTTTTTTAAAATTCTGGTTATCCACTTAAAAGACTAGATAGGTATATACATATAGATTCTTATGTTTCTCTTCTTTAACAGGACAAGTTTCCTAATTCCTCATCTTTTCTTACAAGGATAGAAATATATAAAGGCCCTTTTCTAGTTAATTTTTTTGCACTAGGGCGCTCATCCGTTGCTTGTTGGATTCACTTACCGAATTTGAATGGCTCCAATCCAAGTACAATAAGGAAGATCGAATAGTATAATCAACTGCTCATTAGACTATCCTTTATCTTGAAATTCGTCCTCTATTCATCTTCAGTGTTCCATCTGAAGTAGTTGATAACCTGTCTTCAAATAGATCTTCAAGAGGATTGTAGAATTTGTTATAATGTCTAATATAGCATCAATTTGATACATTCTTACGCTAACAACCATCCCTTTTAGGTTTGAGCAAAGATGTTGCAACCCATGTCTAAAACTTCAACTGCTTTTAAGTTGTCACAGTAGTGTTGTCCTTAGGCTCTGATGCCAAATATGGTGCCGGATTGTTAGATTTCTAACAGTATACGAGCTTCTTGGGTCAGAATTGGGATGAATAGGTTAAAGATTGTTGCAAGGAAGAAAAAATCCTTGGTGACCACTGACCACACCAGGGTTCCTAGGTAATCACAGGTAACATTTTTTATAATCAAACCAATAGGTTTATGTGTGGCCTTTAGCTACCAACCTACCCTTATAGCAATACCCATGGTGGATTGGGTTTCCAACATGTTACACTTGTCAGCTCTCTCAGAGGGACGTAGGAGTAGGCATGTTTGGTTAGTGAGAAAGTGAAGGAAAATGAAAGAAAATAGAATGTCTGCTAAGAAAGGAGGCAGATGTTGGTTTGCAGTAGAATCAAAGTCTTATGAAATCACGACGGAGGTGGATGGGGAGAGACTTAAGGGTATCATTGTGGAAAGAAGCAGAGGGTTTACCTCATGGATTAGATTTGGTAGCCTCAGTTTGTGTTGTTTACTGGAAGGAGTGGAGGCTTGCTGCAGGGGAGTGTTTATGCAAGGCCTCGTTAAAAGATGGGAAGATGGAGGAAGAAGGTATAAGTTGGAGATTCGCGCAAATGAGGTTGGTAGGTATATTTTATGTTTTGTGGTTGACTCGGAATCAAAGAGATTTTGTTTAGTGTTTCCAGAAGGAAAAGGTGTTTTGGGAGGGTGGGTTTTGCTGGCCGAAAAACTTCGCTTTCTTGGAGTTAGGTCTCGGGAGGAGTCCAAGGGAACTGCTGCATTTTATGGGACAGGGTGTTCAGATGGAGAATTTGTGAGGAAAGCCAAAAAATCTTATGTTGAAGCGACAAAGACAAGAGGGAAAAAGTTAGGGGAGGCAGTGTGGCTACAACTAGGGGAGGAAGAAGTGGCAAATGATAGGAAAGTCCTGGGACGGTGTTTGGTGGGAAGATGGGGACAACCCTTAATGGTGGACCCAAATATGCAAGCTCTTGAAAGTTGGGGGAGATCTGTGTGGAATACTAAAGGAGGGGTGAAGTTTTCGAGGTTGGGAGGCCCTTTGTTGTTAATCGAATTTGAGAGTACAGAAGAGGCAGAAAAGGTGTTATTAAGAGGACACCGGTGGTTCAAGGAATCACTCCTGAACTTGGAAAGGTGGAACCCAAAGGTGGGGTGCTCGAATAATGGCGAGAGGGATAAGAGTGTATGGGTGAGAGTTGTGGGAATGCCGTTGCATTTTTGGAACCAGGAGATACTCAGAAAAATCGGTGATTGTTGCGGGGGGTTCCTCGCAGTGGATGAAGACACCGCAAATTTTAAGGAGTTAAAATGGGCCAGACTATTAGTGAGATCGGAAGGCTTAGAGTGGCCGAGCTCACTGCAAGTGGCAGTCGGGACTGTCTGTTATTCAATACAGCTATGGTGGGAGGTGAAACCAGGGGTGACGGAGGTGGTTCCGGTGACCAGAAACGAGATGGGCAACAAGCGCGAGGTTAGGGACGAAGGAGAAGGAGACTCACGCGCTGGTTTCCAGATGGCGGATGTACGGACGCATGGAGAACCTGCAAAAGTGGACGTGCCGTGTGGAAATGGTGAAGGGGGATACAGAAAGGCAGCTGCGTCCTCTGAAGCGTTGTCGGAAAAAGCAGCAGATGGTGTCGGGCCCTCGCTTAACCAGCAACCAGCGTGGGAGAAGAAAAGTCGTTGCGGGCCTGGGAAATCCTGTCCGTTGGGCCGGCAAATGGTGGTGGACTTGGGGCGAAGGCCCACGGAGAAGGGCCAGGTGACTGAAGACCAAAATGAATTAAAGGAATTGGGCCGGCCCAAGTCTTCTCCCTATAAAAGCCATGAGGTAGTGATGGATCGATCCATTAAGGCTAGGGCTCCCGACAGAGGACTGGGCGACAGCGGAGAGCTTGAGGGGGAGATGATAGGCTCTCAGATGGGATCGCGTTCAATGGCCGTCAATATCACAGAGTTCACCAACGAAGCCTTGTTGGAGGAGGCGTCCAGGTACTCACATCAATCTTCTCGGTCTTTGTCTTTTTTGGGGAAGCGGGAAATATCTCTTTCTTCTACTCCTTCTGGTCGAGATGGGGAAAGTGCAGCCATGGCTAGGGGCTTCAGTCATTGCAGTAGCTCGGCTGTAATTGGGGGAGCAGTTATGGGTCCCTTAAGGATGATATGGGCAGATGGGAGGGAGGCCGAGGTTTTGGAAATTACGGGTAGGGAAGCAGGGGTTTTTGGAGAGAAACCAGAGGGGGGTACGGATAGGATCCTCCATGAGGTTATGGAGGAGAGGGAAGAAGAGGAGGAACCTGGGTGGCAATCTAGTAGTTTGGCTAAGTTTAGCCGCTATATTGGAATGCCGACGGAGGGATTCGAAAGGGAAATTTTGTTATTAATGAAAAGAATGAAAGAAAGGAAGATTCAGCAAGGAAATTTGGACGGCGGAAAAAGGAAAAAACTGAAGTCGTCAAAATTTGAAAGAGAATTGAGGAAATTGGAATGGACAGTGAACTATATTGGAGAAGGAGGAGGAGAAGAAGGGGTAAACACGTGCAGGTCTAAATGAAATTCCGTGTGCTCACTTGGAATGTAAGAGGGGCCAACAATTGTGACAAGAGGAAGGTTATAAAAGCTTTGATAAAGAAGTATAAGGTGGATCTGGTTTGCCTCCAGGAAACTAAGATCCAAGACATGTCAGAGGGCATTATTCGCAGCCTAGGGGTGGGAAGATTTCTTAAATGGGGGGTAGTGGACTCAAGAGGGGCAGCTGGTGGTATAGTTGTGTTTTGGGATAACAGAGTTTTGGAATTGGTTGATATTCAAAAAGGATTGTTTTCCATTTCCTGTATCTTCAAGAACAGTGAGGACGGCTTCATGTGGATGTTTACAGGGGTATATGGCCCGATATTGAGGAGAGAAAGGGAGAGCTTTTGGGAGGAGTTGGGGGCTATTAAGGGGCTCTGGAATGGGCCATGGTGTGTGGCAGGGGATTTTAATGCCTTCCTAAGTCCTGAAGAGCGCAACAGAGGGGGGAGCCTGAATTCGAATATGAGAAGGTTCTTAGAAATCATAGAAGACTTAGAGTTAAAGGATATGCCTTTGGTAGGGGGCCCTTTTACTTGGAACGGAGGGGTGAATAATCAGACCTTCTCAAGGCTGGATAGGTTCTTGATTAATGAGGGCTGGGATATCCACTTTGGTGACGTGAGGCAGTGTGTCCTTCCAAGACCAGTTTCCGATCATTTCCCGATTCTGATGGATGTAGGGGGTGTAAGAAGAGGACCCTCTCCTTTTAGATTTGAAAATATGTGGTTGAAAGTGGAAGGTGTGAAAGAGCTTATGAAGTCTTGGTGGGAGGGGGTCAGATTCAATGGATCAGCAAGTTTTATTTTGGCTGAAAAAATTAAAGTGCTGAAGGCTAAGCTGAAGGAGTGGAATAGAGACTCATTTGGCAGGATTGAGCTCAGAAAAAATGCGGCATTGGAGCAGGTGCAGTTGTGGGATGCAAAGGAGAAAATTAGCAGACTGAATCTGGAAGAGCTGGAAGCTAGGAAAAAAGCGAGGGAGGATTATAAAAAATGGGTTTTAATTGAAGAAATCAGCTGGAGGCAAAAATCTAGGGAAGTGTGGCTGAAAGAGGGGGACAGAAATACGGGTTATTTCCACAAGATGGCTAATGCTCACAGGAGGAGGAATAATGTGGACAGAATCAAGATTAATGGAGCTTGGTGCACAGAGGAGAATGGAATTAGGGAAGGGATCCTCAACGCTTTTAAGTTACTGCTGTCCAGTTCGGGGGACTGGCGTCCTTCTATATCCGGGCTGCAGTTAGAGACTCTGGATCAGTTGGATGCTAGTACGTTGGAGAGCCCGTTCACGGAAGAGGAGGTGTTCAATGCATTGATGAGTTGCAATGGGGATAAAGCTCCAGGACCAGATGGACTCTCTATGGCTTTCTGGCAATTTGCTTGGGATTTTGTGAAGGCGGATGTGTTGTGTTTTTTCAAGGAATTCTTTGAAAATGGAAAATTTGTTAAAAGCCTAAATGCAACTTTTTTGGTCTTAATTCCAAAAAAAGCGGGAGCTGAAGATTTGGGGGACTTTAGGCCTATAAGCTTGGTGGGAAGCTTGTATAAGTGGCTGGCCAAGGTTTTAGCCAATAGGCTAAAAAAGGTGGTTGGAAAGGTGATTTCCAAGGCCCAAGGGGCGTTTGTGGAAGGAAGACAAATACTAGACGCAGTACTGATTGCCAATGAAGCCATTGATTCGACTCTGAAAAATAATGAGAGTGCCATCTTAGGCAAATTGGACATAGAGAAGGCCTATGACAATGTGGACTGGACTTTTATTCTCAGAGTTATGCAGAAAATGGGTTTTGGGGAGAAATGGATCAGATGGATTAAATGGTGCATTTCGACTGCAAGTTTTTCTGTGTTGGTTAATGGAACCCCTACAGGTTTCTTCCAAAGTTCAAAGGGATTGAGGCAGGGTGATCCCCTCTCACCCTATCTCTTTGTTATAGCAATGGAGGTTTTTAGCGCTTTTCTCAAAAGGGCTGTAGAGGGAGGCTTCTTATCGGGGTGTAGAGTCAAGGGAGAAATGAAGAAGGGGTCCTTATATCCCATTTGTTGTTCGCCGATGATACTTTGGTGTTTTGTAAGCCGTCTCAAGACCATTTGACTTATCTTAGTTGGGTGCTTATGTGGTTCGAGGCCGCTTCGGGATTGAGAATAAATTTGGAAAAAAGTGAACTCATTCCTGTAGGAAGGATAGAGAATATGGACGACCTGGCTTGGGAGTTTGGGTGCAAAGTGGGTAGTTTGCCGTCCACATATTTGGGGATGCCCTTGGGGGCTCCTTTCAAATCAACATCAGTTTGGGATGGAGTGGAAGATCGCTTCCGTAAAAGGCTAGGAATGTGGAAGAGACAATACTTATCCAAAGGAGGAGGACGACTTTAATTCGAAGCACGTTATCGAATTTACCAATCTATCTTATGTCTTTGTTGTGCTTACCAAGTGTAGTCAGACGGAGACTAGAAAAGATTCAAAGGGACTTCCTTTGGGGTGGGGGTAATTTGGAGCGAAAGCCTCATCTAGTGAGATGGGAGGTGGTGTGCTTGAGTAAGAAGAAAGGGGGCTTAGGGGTAAAAAACCTATATATTCTCAACAAGGCTCTTCTTGCTAAATGGAATTGGCGGTTTGCGAATGAGAGAGAAGCTTTATGGAATCAAGTGATTAGAGGGAAATATGGAGAAGAGAGAGGGGGTTGGTCCACTCGGGAAGTGAGAGAGGCTCATGGCTTGGGGTTGTGGAAAGGGATAAGGATGGATTGGGAGTTAGTGAGCAATAGGTTGGTCTTCATTGTTGGTAATGGAAGGAGGGTGAGGTTTTGGAGGGATAAGTGGTGTGGGGATTCTCCTTTGTGTTCGTCCTTCCCGTCTCTATTTGCTTTGACTGTTGATAAGGAAGAAAGTGTGGTAGATGTTTGGGATTCCTTGGCGGAGGGGGGAAGGGGGGTTGGAATCCATGCTTTTTAAGAGCCTTTAATGATTGGGAGGTAGAGGAAGCGTCAAGTTTTATGGAGCGATTACATCGGCACAGAATTATTGAGGAGGTGGAGGACAGGGTATCTTGGACTGAAACTAAGAGTGGTAAATTCTCGGTCAACTCTCTATACTTGGCCCTTGAAGCGGGGGGTTCGGCTCGGTTTCCTTCAAGCCTTATTTGGAATGCGAATGTGCAGCCCAAGATTAATTTTTTTGCATGGGAGGCTACGTGGGGTAAAGCACTAACCTTGGACAAGGTGCAGAAAAGAGGATGGGCTTTGGCAAATAGATGTTTTTTGTGTCTTGAGAATGAGGAGACCATAGACCATCTCCTTCTTCATTGTTCAAGAACAAAGGTGTTATGGGATCTTCTTTTCACAGTTTTTGGAGTTTCTTGGGTGTTGCCTTCTTCTGTTAATGAAACACTTCTAAGTTGGCATGGTTCTTTTGTGGGCAAAAAGCGTAAGAAGGTATGGAGAGCGGCTCCTCTGCACATTTTTTGGACGGTTTGGAAGGCGAGGAATTGCTTGGCTTTCAAGGATGATATATTGTCAATTCAAAGATTGAAATACTCTTTTATTCTCTCTCTTTGGGCTGAAACAAAATTGTTCATAGTTGATAGCCCTCTAACTATAGCTAATTTCATAGATTGGATGGGCTCCAATTAGGGTTGTCTTTTGGGGCCTTTTGTTCTTTTAGCATTTTCTTAAAGGAGGGTGTGTAGGTTTGTAACTCTTGAGTCGCCTTCTTGGTGTCTCTTTCTTTAATAGAAACTCTTTTTACCGATCAAAGAAAAAAAAAAAAAATTTTTAAATAATCACACTTAATAAAAAGACAATCACACCCACTCATCAAAAGAGAAAAAAAGAAAAGAAAAGAAAAAAACAATCACACCTTTAAGGGAAGCATAATAGATGCTGAAATATTTTATTAAACTTCTAGTCCTCCACTTTAAGACTACATAGGTATATACTGTATGCATAGACTCTTATAACTCTCTTCCTTAACATGGTAACTTTCCTAATTCCTTCTTTCTTTACAGGAATAGAAATGGATACAAGAAATAAGTATATTTAGAAATTAAAAGAAATAAAAAATTTCGTAATGTAACAAGAAGACAAAAAGAAATAGAAACTTTTGGAAGACAAAAAGAAATTGAAACTTAAGTAAGGAGTACCTAAAATAGAAACTTAACAAAAAACCAACTTAACCTAAGCTGACTAGAAGTCTAGAACAAGCCCCAAGTAGAACTTACATCATCATTGTTGCTCTAGTCTAGATTAAGGCTTGGGCATTAGAAGCGACCTTTGCCTTCATGATTTAAAAAAAAAAAAAAAAAAAAAAAGAACCAACCTTTCCCTTCTTTTGTAAGTCTTTAAAGGATTTTTCTAGCAATGTTTTCCATCACAAATGTTTTGGTAGTTTCTGAAATAACCTATTGGACAGTTGAAACTAAAGACTAATGGAGTTTAAATATGTAAATGCAGAAGTCCATGATGTTGCTGACCTGGTTTTAGATACATCTTTAGACTCATAACCTTTATGCTACCTTGTTTCTTTATTGTTCTTCTTTGGGAATTTCAACTGCTTATTAATACATAAAAGAATAGGAAAAGTTGATTGAACATGAACATCTTGGGAAGCATATGTGGCAAAAAATGATCTGAAAGTACACAATGGCTTGTGTTACAGACAGATTCCACAGAGCATGTGCTAGAATTCTTTACTCTGTTTAGTAGGCTAATTATTAGACATGATCATTGTTGCAATTTGACAGTTGGGATAAGGTGCCATGAAATCTTTGTTGCTTCTATGTTATAGGGATGATAGTGGTGTTGGATCTGTTCTTTAACAACATGGTATAATCATGACTGCTGATATGATCTTATGACCATATTAGTTGAGAATTTGGAAAATGTTTAGTTCCTTAAACTGGATATATGTTCTCTCCACTTGTAGGTATTCTGGAAGTGTAGCAGCCATGAGTATGGTTGGCCACATTCTGGGCCTGGGTGATAGACATTTGGATAACATTCTTATGGATTTCTTTACTGGGGATATTGTACATATTGATTACAATGTGTGCTTCGATAAGGGGCAAAGGTTAAAGATTCCAGAGATTGTTCCCTTCCGTCTTACCCAGATGATTGAAACAGCTTTAGGGCTGACTGGAATTGAAGGCACCTTCAGAGCAAACTGTGAAGCAGTTGTTGGTGTTCTGCGGAAGAATAAAGATATACTCTTAATGTTATTAGAGGTATTTGTTTGGGATCCACTTGTAGAATGGACACGGGGAGATTTTCATGATGATGCAGCAATTGGTGGTGAGGAAAGAAAGGGAATGGAGTTGGCGGTTAGTTTAAGTTTATTTGCATCTCGGGTGCAAGAAATCCGGGTTCCTTTACAGGTACTTATTCATCTTAAATCCTAATATATGTCTTCTTTTGGGGGGAATAGTGGGATTTATCTGGTTCTTGTCTTTTGGTGTAACAACCACAAAATACTCCTTTTTAGTTACTATTAACCCTTAACCTTCAGTTATCTTTCTTATATCATTATATTCCTTATTGTGCCATTCCTAGTGGTTCCTTGTGTAACATCCACATGCTTAAATTACCTTTTATCTGGTGCAATGCACTGTGATAGTTTTTACTGAAGCTTTACATTTTTCATGCAATATCAATATCCTGAGGTTTTAAATCCTTGCATTTATTTGGCATTGTGGCAAGGTTGGTCTTTTTAAACTTTTATTTATTTATTGATAGGCTATAGTTTTCCTATTTTGTTGTTTTGTTTTTTTTCCATTTTCTATTTTGGCTCCTTGGTTGTTTTTTAGGGGTTCATGGTACTTTAATGATGAGGATGAATCTCCAAGATCTACTTTAGAGAGGAATAAAAGAAAATAAAGAAATTCTAAATTATTCTATTAAGGGTATTTAGATAATTTTACAGTTTTTTAGAGTCTCTAGTGTCTTGATTAATTAGTAGTTGATTTGATTTTATATAGAATTTGAAAATTTTTAGAAATCTCCTTAATTTTTTTTTTAAATTTCTATTTTCTTAATTAATCTCTCTCTCTCTCTCTCTCTCTCTCTCTCTCTCTCTCTATCCAAGTTTTTAATTTCTTAAAATTAGAAGTTTTCTTTATTAAAAACTTAGTACAAGAAGTTTTTATAATTCTAAAGCCTAAACCAGTAATTCAATCTCTAGAATTACTCCATGATCTATTCCCAACCAAGTATACACAAAACATTGACTAAACCAGATTCATAATCAGGACAGGTTCTATCAATGTGGACTGATTCTATATTACTCCTACTAACACTTGCAATTTTCAATGGTGAGTCTCCATTGATTTTTTTTTAGATGAGATTCCTAGAAGGCCTTAGTGGGATTCTAAGGTTTTTATCTCTTCTTCTTTATTTATTTTTTCCTATGGTTTTAATCTTTCTTTATCTTTTTTATCCTAGAAGTTATTTATTTATTTTCCTTGCTATCATAATTTGTATTCCTTGTTCCTGTTCTTAAGCACTAAAAGATTGAAGCCTTAGCCCACCTATTTGATTAAAACCGTCTTAGGGTTGCCCTACTTTGAGTTGCACTTCTTTTGTCACCCTTTAACATGCTATTTTATGCTTGTTTCAGCTACCAATTTGATCCAACAACTCAAACTATTAAGAAATAGACTAGCAATATATATTAAGCCAACTTGGCTATAGCCCTAATACCCCATCCACGGGCAACATTCTTTGAACTTGCACATAAGCTCACTAAAAAGGGAAAATAACATTCGTGAGGTCCGAACTCATGACTTCCTGTGAACCAAGGTTCTAATAGCTTGTTAAATTATTGATTTGACCCAAAAGCTTAAGTTGTTAGGTAATGGACCAACCATATATATATCAAGTTACTTTAGGTTAAAGCTCTAATTATTCTTGCCTATTGGAAAAAAAATATATAAAGGAAAAACAAAAACACAGAACAGTTTCAGCTGGACTGCATTTGAATAAATGATTTATGGTGGAAAGGGTTCATCTCCCCTCTACAGACCCTAGTTCACATTCCTTCATGTAGATTAATGAAGTGTTTTGAAAAGTGATTTTGTAAAATCATACAGATGAATTGAGCTGTGAATTTATATCCCCAGGTGTCATTTCATATGTCTTAATTGTGAGGAATTAATATATAGACACCACTATAGCACATGACCATTTCAGTGCAACTGTCCTGGGGCTATCAGCATCCCATCACCTCCATTATCATTATAACCCCTATCACCATTGTCCCATCACTACAATTGATGTCATTTATACTTCTACAGTCATCACCATGGTCATCTCAGTTGTTATTATCTTTATACTTGGGGAACGAATGGTTTGATTCTGGTTCATCTCATTACGCAGAACTAGACCCTATAGTAAACTTAAGTTTTGGCTCCAGCTCTGGCTTTGGAAACATGAGAGAACCAGTTCTGAAATGACAACTGTCTGATATTTATTGAGTACTGTGATAGTGGATTAAGATGAAAGAAATTACCATGTTGGTGTCAGGGAAAATATGGTTGCCACTCACCATCTGTTGGGTCCTATACAGTAACATCTTGGTTTCAAGTTTGAAGAGGTCATGGAAAATGAATCTTCCTCTTATAGATAGGAAATTTTGATAATTGGGAAAAGTGGGTTTGACTCAGTAATTTGAAAAAATATGAAAAAAGGAATCCCAAATTTTTTAAATCAATATTATCTTCATCTATTAAAAAATAATTTAAAATACATGCACTTTTTAATGAATCAGATAATTATTCCCTAAAATGGCCCTCTTACTTGTCATGTCAACAATACCGATCGACAAGTAGACTCTTGCTTCCCTTCCTTATAGATCTGTTCTTTATTATTATTATTATTATTATTATTAATATGCTTCCCTTCCTTGTAGATTTGTTCTTTATTATTATTATTATTTGGGAATTTTTTTTCTTTATAAACAAACATCCCATAGGAAAAGTTGAAGTTTTTTTTTCTCCATAAACAAACATCTTGTAGGAAAAGAATCTGAATTTTTAGGAATTTGTTCTAAGAGCATTTTAGGAATTTATTCTAAGAGCATTTTTTTTGGCTATAGGATGTTTGTTTATGGAGGAAAAAAAGAAAGTTCAAACTTTTCCTTGGGATGTTTATTTTTTGAAGGAAAAAAACCTAATAATAATAATAATAATAAAGAGATCTAAAAGGAAAGGAAGCATCTATGTGGAGGAGTCTACTTGTCAATTGGTTTTGTTGACATGACAAGCAAAAGGGTCATTTAATGGAATAATTATCTAACTTATTAAAAAGTGTATGTATTTTTAAATGGATGAAGAAAATACTGATTTAAAATATTTGGGGTCCTTTTTTTCATATTTTTTCAGATTAGTGAGTCAAAACCCACTTTTCCCTTGATACTTTTTATTTTTAATCCAAGCTAACCCAAAGAACTGATCATGTTTACTTTCTTTTTATTAGTTCTTTTTCAATTGAAGAGTTTCTATTCAAAATTTCTAATGATGTTGCAAAAAGTAAATGACTGCATTACCAGTTGTATTGATGGACACCCGATTTTTATGGTCATTGTTTTAATTAAACCCATCATGTCATACCCAGAACCAGCTAATTACTTGTGGATAACTTAGATAATCAAGTAAATGGGTTTCAATTGATTGCAGAATCTCTGCCGTCACCAATTTGTTGTAAGTTCCTGCTTTTCCAAACAGTTGATTTTTAATTCAATGGAATTTCAATTCTATTGATTTCAAATCCACTGATTCTTCAACTCTTTTAAATTCATGCTAAATCCTTCTTTCAAAGAGCATCTTGACATCCTTATGTACATGACCTGGAAGCCATCCTTATGTACATGACCAGGAAGCCATATGGGTATGTAGATGATGCTTGATTTGTTTCATTTTGTTCAGGAACATCATGATCTTTTATTGGCTACCTTACCAGCTGTTGAATCTGCTCTTGAGGTAGGGAAAAAATTGTCTCATTTTTATTTCACTACTTCTGAGTTTTGAGTTTGTTTTTGAATTGGAACTCATTTTAACATGATAATTTATGTACCAGAGGTTTTCAGACATTCTAAACAAATACGAGCTTGTTTCTGCTCTTTTTTATCGTGCTGACCAAGAGAGATCAAACCTTATTCTGCATGAGACATCTGCAAAGTCAATTGTTGCTGAGGCAACTTGTAATTCAGAGAAAACTCGTGCATCATTTGAAATACAGGCACGTGAGTTTGCTCAAGCAAAGGCTGTGGTAGCTGAGATGGCTCAAGAAGCAACTACTTGGATGGAGCAACATGGAAGGATTCTTGAGGCTTTACGAAGCAGTTTGATACCAGAAATCAAAGCATGCATAAACCTGAGTAGTATGCAAGATGCTTTATCTCTTACATCTGCTGTATTAGTGGCAGGGGTTCCATTGACCATTGTTCCTGAGCCCACTCAAGCACAATGCCATGATATAGATAGGGAAGTTTCTCAGCTCATAGCTGAGTTGGATCATGGACTCTCTTGTTCTGTAACAGCCCTCCAAGCATATTCTTTGGCTTTGCAAAGAATCCTACCATTAAATTACCTCACGACAAGCCCACTACATGGCTGGGCACAGGTTCTGCAACTGTCTTCAAGTACCCTTTCTTCTGATATCCTCTCCATTACTATAAGACAGGCTGCTGAACTTGTTGCGAAGGTAAATGGGGATGATTTTGATTCTATTAAATGCGATCATGATGACCTTTGTCTTAAGGTGGAGAAATATGCTGTAGAGATAGAGAAAGTTGAAGAAGAGTGTGCTGAACTGGTAAACTCCATTGGTTCAGAGACTGAATCAAAAGCCAAGGATCGCCTTCTATCTGCCTTCATGAAATACATGCAGTCTGCTGGTCTTGCAAGGAAGGAAGATACCATCTCTTCTGTGCAATTAGGACAATTTAAACATGATGGTACAAAGGAGGCCAGATTTCAAGGAGCACTTGAAGAGAAGAAGGACAAGGTGTTATATATTTTGAGTATAGCTGTAAGCTCTCTGTATGATGAGGTTACGCATAGGGTTCTGGGCATTTTTAGTAATTTGGCTGAAAGAAGCAGTGCAGATAACTGGTTGCAGTCTGATTTTGGAACTATTTTCTGCAAATTTGAAGAGCAAGTAGAGAAATGCATACTTGTAGCAGGATTTGCTAATGAATTGCAGCAAGTAATCAATGGGGATATGCCTACTGTTCGTACAGATATAGAACATTCAAGATATTATTCAGAAAGGAACTGGGCTTCCATTTTTAGAACAAGTTTACTTTCCTGTAAGGGCTTGGTGGGGAAAATGACTGAAGATATTTTACCAGATGTAATTAAATCCATTGTTTCATTTAACTCGGAAGTAATGGATGCATTTGGATCCCTCTCACAAATCCGGGGGTCTATTGATATGGCACTGGAACAGCTTGTTGAGGTTGAAATCGAGAGAGCTTCTTTAGTAGAACTGGAGCAGAATTACTTTCTCAAGGTTGGTGTCATTACTGAGCAACAATTGGCTCTTGAAGAGGCTGCTTTGAAGGGTAGGGATCATCTTTCTTGGGAAGAGGCAGAAGAGCTAGCTTCCCAAGAAGAAGCTTGTAGGGCACAGCTGGACCAACTCCATCAAACATGGAATCAGAAGGACAAGAGGACTTCTTCTCTGATTAAGAAGGAAGCTGTTATTAAAAATGCCTTGGTTTCTTCAAAACGCCTATTTCAATCTCTTATTATTGATGGTGAGGAAAGGGAGCCTCAAGGTAGGGGTGGCAAAGGTCTATTGGCAAAACTAGTTAAGCCCTTCTCTGAGTTAGAATCAATTGATAAAGCGCTCTCTTCATTTGGTGGTTCTGTTGCTTTCTACTCAAGGGCAATTCCTAATCCTGCAGATTTGATGAGTTCTGCATATCCAATGTCTGAATATATCTGGAAGTTTGACAGCTTGCTGAACAGCCATACTTTCTTTGTTTGGGAAATTGGTGTTATGGATTCTTTTCTTGATTCATGCATACATGATGTAACTTCATCTGTAGATCAAAGTTTAGGATTCGACCAGCTCTTCAATGTTATCAAGAAAAACTTGAAATCCAACTTCAAGAACATATTGTTCAGTACCTTAAAGAGCGTGTAGCTCCTATTCTATTGGCTTTGTTAGATAAAGAAAAGGAGCATTTGAAGCAATTGACAGAGGCAACAAAGGAACTTGCTTTTGATCAAGGGAAAAAAGATCTTGGGGCTCTGAAAAAGGTGCAACTCATGCTTGAGGAATACTGCAATGCACATGAAACTGCCAGTGCAGCAAGATCAGCAGCTTCTCTTATGAAAAGGCAGGTGAATGAGCTTCGGGAGGCTGTTCTCAAGACTAGCCTAGAGATTGTTCAAATGGAGTGGATGCACGATGTTTCGTTGACCTCATCACATAATAACAGGGTCATATGGCAGAAGTTTATTGCAAATGATGATAGCTTGTATCCCATTATCCTGAACCTAAACAGACCCAAATTATTGGAAAGTATGCAATCTGCTGTATCAAAAATAGCTAGGTCAGTGGAATTCCTGCAAGCCTGTGAAAGAACTTCCATAACAGCAGAAGGACAGCTTGAGAGAGCCATGGGATGGGCCTGTGGTGGCCCAAATTCAAGTGCAACTGGAAACACCTCAACTAAGAGTTCTGGAATTCCTCCTGAATTCAATGATCACCTTACGAGGCGAAGACAATTATTATGGGAAGTTCGAGAAAAGGCATCCGATATGATCAAAATTTGTGTATCAGTATTGGAGTTTGAAGCATCAAGAGATGGCATCTTTCGGATTCCTGGTGGTGATGGCAGGACATGGCAGCAAGCTTACTTCAATGCACTAACAAGACTAGATGTCACTTATCATTCATTTACACGTGAGTAATGTTAACCAGTCTTTAATGACTTGGGCATGGCTGAATTTTTTGTTATTGATTACAATATTTTATGGGTGCTGGATGTATGGTTTTATGTTTCTTGTATTAGGTACTGAGCAAGAATGGAAACTTGCACAAAGCAGTGTGGAAGCTGCTTCAAATGGCTTGTATACTGCAACTAATGAACTCTGCATTGCTTCTGTTAAAGCAAAGTCGGCATCAGGTTCTGTCACCTTTCTTTACTTATATTCATGACCACATCCTTAGACATGCATTTATATGTGATCCATGGGGTGCGGACATACAAACATGAATATTAGGCATCATTCTTGATATATCTGTGGTATGTCCATCACTGCAAGATGAGGTGTTGATTTGTCTTCTGCAGCTGATTTACAAAGCACTGTTCTTGCAATGAGGGATTGTGCCTATGAAGCCAGTGTTGCTCTCTCTGCTTTTAGTCGTGTTACGAGGGGCCATACTGCTTTGACTTCTGAATGCGGTTCCATGCTTGAAGAGGTATTAGTCTATAATATAGACACAAACAGTGATTCCTGAGATTTTGGGAGTAAATGAGTGAATTTTATTGTATGCTGAATAATGGAGAAATTATTTTTCTAAATTTTACTGGTGAAATTGTAAAATTTCAAATACTCTACCATCTAATAAATAATTCTATTCAGTAACCTACTGAGCCAAAGAGGATACTCAACCCCAAGAGCAGAGTTTCCATCCTTGCTTCACCAACAGGGGGTTACTAGGAGCTTTATGTGGTTAGGCTTTTATTCATATATATATACAAAAAAGAAAGAAAGGAAAAAAAAAGAGACATCACAAGCCTTCGGCACATAATATAACCTTAAATATGCATGTGCACATAAATATTCCATGACAACTTTCAAGGCAGAAAAAGGAGAATATTATTGACTTTCCCCTGTTGGGTCCATTTATTTGGAAGCCTTGGTCTCTTTCTTTCTTTCTTTCCATTTTTTTTTTCCCTCTCTCTCTATTTGTGCTTCAACTGGGTATCATAGGAAATGTAGTTTGAGGAAATCCTAACACTTCTTTGTTTTTAATTTGTGGCTACTGTCCTTATACTTCTCTGTAGGTTCTGGTAATTACTGAAGGTCTCCATGATGTTCATAGTTTAGGAAAGGAGGCTGCTGCAGTACACCATTCTCTCATGGAAGATCTTTCAAAGGTTTTCTTTCTTTCTCATTCATATTTTCTAATTTGTTTGGTTGCATAATTTTTAAAGTTAGCTAATTTCATATATATATCTTTAGTGACCCACTCTGCAACTTTCACTAACTTGATTTTTCTTCAGAAATTTGGTGATTTTGGTCTACTTTCGGGTCACAAATCCATGTTTTGATTGTTTTAATTTTTGTGCAGGCAAATATGGTCCTTCTTCCACTTGAATCAGTGTTGTCTAAGGATGTAGCAGCTATGACTGATGCTATGACTCGAGAAAGAGAGACCAAGTTGGAAATATCCCCCATTCATGGTCAAGCCATTTACCAGTCCTATTGTTTAAGGATTAGAGAGGCTTGTCCGGCCTTTAAGCCCTTGGTACCATCACTTACATTCTCTGTGAAGGGACTCTATTCCATGTTAACCAGGCTGGCACGAACTGCAAGTCTACATGCTGGGAATCTTCATAAAGTAATTTTGAGCTGCAAGACTATCATGCTGATTATATGCTTCCAGTTTTTATTTTTGAGAATGCGAGATTACTAATTAATATTTTCCTTTTTCTTAATAGGCGCTTGAAGGACTAGGAGAAAGCCAAGAAGTTAGGTCCCAAGAAATTAATTTGTCAAGGACAAACCTTGCAAGTGATGCCTCTCAATCCGGTAACAAAGACAGAGAGATCTTCTCCAGATCTGATGAGGGAAATGCTGAGGATTTGCTTGGTGTAGCTGGATTGTCCTTGCAAGATAAAGGCTGGATATCCCCACCAGATAGTGTCTATAGTAGCAGCTCAGAATCTGTCATCATCTCAGATGAAGCAAGTCTTCCAGATAGCCACACTGCTCCAGCAGAAATGATGGCACGGCTCTCATATGGGTCTAATAGCAGAGAGGGCACAGATTACTTGAACTCTGTTTCATCTTCTGGGACTGATTTCCAAGAAATCTCATTGAATTGTGGGCAGTCAGAGTCTAAGTACACGGAGTACGATAACAGCGATGCTAGTTCTGTCAAATCTCCAACTAATGAGCCAAGTGAACATCTGAAAGCTGCGGCATCACCAAAGAATGAATCCATAACTGTCATTGACACTTCCAAGTCTTTGAATGAGGAAGACTTTGAGGGTAAAGATGAAACATCCTCATCAAATCAAGTTAAGATTGAAGATGAAAATCGGGAGGCCCGACTTCCTAATACAGATGCTGGCAGCCGAATAGCCCGAGGTAAGAATCATATTATCCCATCTGTTACCATTTTAGGAGCTCACGTCTTCTTTTGCTCTTTTGGTTGATTTCTGAAGCAAGTTTTGTGGTTGAAATTTTTTAACTCATATTCCTGTCTTCAGTGGTTAAATTAGCAAATGTGGAGGGTTTAAACTTTTGAACTTTTAATCAACCTACATCATGTCCAGAAATGGAAATAATTCTTGAAAGTTAGAAGTTTGGTACCACCCATAATTATGAGTTTATCAATAATGATTTTAAGATTTGACTTAGAATCAATCACTTGTTAATCTGGAAGTGAAACTAATTAGCAGTAATTAAAGATAAAAGACCCAGAACCAATCCCCTTACTAGGCCTGTTCACTTATTGGCTAGTGCTATAAACACTGGCAAAAAGTAGACAAAACCCTCCCACCCAATGTTTTAGTTTTAAAAACTGAAACTCATGCACACAGGTTCGTTCTTTTACATAGATTTTGGGATTGCTCCCTTTTGTACCCTCAGTTTCGAAGTGTGAGTTTTTTTTCCCTTTTTTATTTTATTTATGCTTTGGTGTGTGTGAATTCAGCCATGTTGTTTCAGTCTTGAAGGCATATACTTCAGTCAAAGCATGGGGTTTGATCCATTCTTGCCAATATTGTCTGAAGCGTTGTTGTGTGGATCAATGACTTCTAAATAGGATCCTAGTGCTGACATTTATTATCAATATATGCTCCATTCTTGCCAATATCGTCTAAAGCATTGTTATGTGGATCAATGACTTCAAAATAGGATCCTAGTGCTGACATTTACTTATCAATATGCATATATTGTAAGAATGTTGGAATACATGGAAAGTTGGAAAATTGTGGGTTTTAAAATATACTAATTTTAAATTAAAGATACACTATGCTAATAAAGTGAATAGAAAACTTAAGATTGATGCACATGTATTCATGTTTTCTAATCGTACATCTATTCATAGAAATACTATAGAAACTTCATTTTTTTTCCCTTTTATAGGCAAATAAGCATATATTAAAAGTGCCAAAAAGGGTGTTCCCCTAGTGCATAGGAATCATACAAAGGAATTGAAAGACTAAAAGTTGCACAAAGAAAATCAGCATTGACATTCTCACTATTTAGAGCACAACCACTCAATGGAGTGTAGCATGGACAGAAAACCAGCTTGAAAATCATCTTGGTGTAGTCCTCCAAGTTTGTCCAAAATATTCTCTTTGGTACCTCCTATGATGAAAGAGTTGCTAATGGATGAGGACAAAAAGTGCCATAGCCCCCTATCTGTCCCATAATGGATGAGGAGGTTGACAACTGATTCTTCTGCACTTTTATACATATAACTATAACTCACCAAAAGCCACTCTTTTTTTTTTTTTTAAGTTAATCAGAGGTTAGGGTTCTTCCCCATTTATCTTCCCATGCAAAGAAACCCACGTTTTTTAGGAGCCTAAGAGCTGCAGCAACACACTTCCTTTGAGGGGAAAGATACTCCTCCATCCAACTCCAAGACTGAAACAGGATTTCATTGAGAACTTTTCACTTTTATTAGCCTCCCAAACCAGACTATCCTTCTGCACAATACACCTCCCTAACACTTTGAAGCTTTTAGAACAACTCTGCAATGTTGTCCACCTCCCAATCATGGAAGTGCCTTAAGAAATATGGATCCCAAATGACTTGCCCATCCTCTACCACCCAACCCTCCTTATAAGTTGCAAAAGAGGAAAGGGAAAAGAGTCTTTTAAAAGGAGAATTATCACACTAAGCATCTTACCAAAACTTGATTCTTCTCCAATTGCATACGACAAATCTTCTTCTCCAATTCCTCTTCTTATGGCCTTCCACAAGCCAACAACATACTATTTCCTTCTAATTGAGAGCACAACCTCCTGGTTCTTCCTCAAACTTTCCCATTATGACCTTTCTCCGAAGGACTTCTGAAGAATTTCTGAATTCCTTTATTGATTCTTTAGGTACGCACCATACACATATATATACACAACTGACTGAATAAGAAAAAATCAATCTAACTTGATTCTCTCCTAAAATTAGGAAACTGAATCATCCTAAATGATCTCTCCTTCTTTATTCCTAAAATACTTTCCTAAATTAAAAAACCCTAACTTTGAATGCCAAATTTCAACACTCCCCCTCAAGCTGGAGAATATATATCATATAATCCCAGCTTGCAAGTTAAGTCTTCAAAGTTAGGCCTAGGTAAAGCTTTGGTGAGGATGTCTGCGGTTTGGTGCTTGGTAGGAACATAGTTCAATCTAACCGTCTCACTAGTCACCTTCTCTGTGATGAAGTGTCTGTCAATCTCAACGTGCTTGGTCCTGTCATGATGCACAGGGTTCTTTGCTATGCTTATAGCTGCCTGATTATCACACATCATCAGAATTGGAGATGAACTCGTTTGCCCCAGTTCACTAAGAACCTTTTTATCCAAATCCCTTCACAGATTCCCTGTGCAAGAGCTCTGTACTCAGCTTCTGCACTACTTCTGGCTACAACTGATTGCTTCTTACTCCTCCAGGTAACAAGATTTCCCCAGACAAAAGAACAATATCCAGAAGTAGACCGCCTGTCAATGATGTTTCCTGCCCAATCCGCATCTGAGTATACTTCAGTGTCACGGTTCTCTGTCTTTCTGAAGAATAGACCTTTCCCTGGTGTCATTTTTAAATATCTAAGAATCCTGTAGACTGCTTCCATGTGTTCCTCAGTGGGGCTGTGCATGAATTGACTTACAGCACTCACTGCAAAGCCAATATCTGGCCGAGTGTGTGAGAGATAAATCAAGCGCCCGACGAGCCGCTGATATCTCCCCTATCTACCGGTGTACTTTCTTTCTCGATACCAAGTTTCTTCTGACTATCCATAGGAGTATCAATTGGTTTGCATCCAAGCATACCGGTCTCCTTAAGAAGATCGAGTATGTATTTTCTTTGAGAGACTACAATTCCCTTCCTTGATCTAGCCACTTCCATACCAAGGAAATATTTCAAATTTCCAAGGTCTTTAACTTCAAACTCCTCTGACAAATACTTCTTCAAATTCTGTAATTCCTCCATATCATTCCCAGATAGAATAATATCATCAACATAGACTATCAATATGGCCATTTTCCCGGCATGAGACTTCTTGACAAATAGAGTATGATCAGCCTGACCTTGTTTGTAGCCCAGCTTCAGGACTGCTTTTGTGAATCTATCAAACCAGGCTCGGGGAGATTGTTTAAGGCCGTACAAGGATTTTTGGAGTTTGCAAACCTGATTCTTTGCCATACTTCCTTCGAAACCAGGTGGTATTTCCATGTAGACTTCCTCTTCTAGGTCACCATTTAGAAACGCATTTTTTATGTCCAGTTGTTGCAAGCACCAATCTTGATTGACAGCCAATGAGAGAAGAATCCTGATAGTGTTCAGTTTTGCAACAGGAGCAAAAGTCTCCTGATAGTCTATCCCATAGGATTGCGTAAACCCTCTAGCTACCAAACGAGCCTTGAATCTCTCGACTGATCCATCTGCTTTGTATTTTATGGTGAAAATCCACTTGCACCCCACGGGCCTCTTCCCAACCGGCAAATCTGTGATAGTCCACGTCCCATTCTTCTCAAGTGCATCAATCTCATCTTGTACTGCCTTCTTCCATTCTGAAATTTTAATGCCTCTTGTATTGTGTTGGGAACCTGAGTATCATCAAGAGAAGTAGCAAATGCTCTGTAAGATGGTGATAGCCCTTCATATGTAACATAATTCCCAATTGGGTGATCTGTACATCTCCTAACACCCTTCCTCAATGCAATCGGCAGAGTAGAATCATCAATGCTGGGAATTAACACCTCTCCAGCCCTATCCTCACCTATGTTCTCTTCAGGAAGACTTGAATTGGAGTCAATATATTGGCCACATGTTGACTGTGATCCGTGCTCTAATTCCTGTCTTTTCCTCCTCCTGATGTAAACTTGTAAGTTCTCATTAGCAAGTTGTGGGGCTATAGGTTGAATAGGCATGGGAGACTGGATGGTCACAGGAGATGGCTGGACTGATGACGGTATGGGTGTAGACAACTCAGTGGGCGCGAATTGAAGAGGATTTGGTGACTCTGAGTGAAAAGAAGGTACACCCTCAAGAAGAGACTCCCAAACTTGATGTTCATTCATGCTCTCCCCCTGAACATGAGATTTGGGATAGAAGAAGACATGTTCAAAGAAAGAGACGTCCATGGTGGTGTAAAATCTTTTGTTGGTTGGAGAATAGCATTTGTACCCTTTTTGGGTTGAAGAATACCCTAGGAAAATGCACTTATTCGCTCGAGGAGCAAATTTGCTACGATTTTGAGGATACACATGAACGAATGCCGTGCAACCAAATACTTTGAGTGGTAAATCAGAAGAGGCTGCACGGGTGTGAGGAAATTGTTTTAAGAAAAGTTGACGTGGGGATTGAAAGGTAAGCACTCTGGATGGCATACGGTTAATCAAATAAGTAGCTGTAAGAATAGCTTCCCCCAGAAATAGTTTGGAACATTAGAGGAAAACATAAGGCACCGGGCAACCTCCAAGAGATGTCTATTCTTGCGTTCAGCCACCCCATTTTGTTGTGGGGTGTCAACGCAAGAACTTATGTGGATAATGCCGTGATTTTGAAGATAAGTACTGAGACTACTAGTAAAGTATTCCTTTGCATTATCTGACTTGAGGACTTGAATTTTGGAATTGAATTGATTTTGAACCATAAGATGGAAGGTTTGAAAAATGTGCCCGACCTCTGACTTTTCTTTCATAAGGAAAACCCATGTTACCCGTGTATGATCATCAACGAATGTCACAAACCATCGAGTGCCAGAAATATTTTTTATCCGGGAGGGACCCCACACATCACTATGTACTAGAGAGAAAACAGTCGAAGGTTTGTATGGGATTTGAGGATAGACTGTTCGAGTATGCTTTGCAAACTGACAAATTTCACAGTGATAAGATGCTGGATTTTTATTGATAAATAATTTGGGAAACAATTTTGCAAGGTAAACAAAGCTAGGATGACCAAGGCGATAGTGTAACATTATAATCTCACTATCTTTATTGACCTTAGAATTTGTCACAGAATTGAAAGACTCTAACATACTCTGAGACTGTACGCAACTTGCTTGAGAGACTTGGTTTGAGAATTGGCCACATGAGAGGAGGTAGAGCCCGGAACACAGTTCAGCACTGCCAATCATCTTCCCCGATTTCAAGTCCTGAAAAACACACAAGTTTGGATAAAATTTAGTAACACATTGGAGATCACGGGCCAATTTGCTAATGGACAAAAGATTATAATCCAAGTTTGGAACATGGAGAACAGAGTCAAGATATAAGTCTTTAGTAAGTTTTATAGAACCTGTCCCGACAATTTTTGACTTTGAACCATCAGCAATATGGACGGATGAATGACCATTACTTGGCTTGTAATTTTGAAGAATGGTAGCATCTCCTGTCATGTGATCAGAAGCACCTGTGTCCACTATCCACGACTTCATTCCTCCTCGATTAGCAGTGAAGGCTACTCCGGTAGTACTGCCACTGCCAACTTGGCTTAATAGTTTCTGTAGCATCTCCATCTGCTCTTTGTTGAATGGACTCGGCTCGGGAACAGAGGTGCTCTCAGAGTTGGCAGCCACGTGTGCTCTGCCATCTCTGTCAGACCGTGGCTTTGGTTTCCAATCAGCCGGTTTGCCATGAAGCTTCCAGCAAGTCTCCTTATAATGGCCTGGTTTCTTACAATAATCACACCAAGGCCTATCCCGTTTCTGATGATCTCCACCACTACTATTAAATGACCGAGTCGCAAGGGCAGAGGCATCCAATGTTGGGGCAGGTTGCTCTTTGGATCCCATCATCACTTTCTTTCTACTTTCTTCACGCCTAACCTCTGAAAAAGCCTCCCTGAGACTTGGCAGGGGTTTAATGCCCATGATTCGGCCTCTAACATCATCCAATTCCCTGTTTAGTCCTAGGAAAAACTTGAACAGTCTCTTTTGTTCCACAATTTTCCTGTATGTTGCTGCATCATCAGGACATTTCCATGAGTGAGTCTCGAATAAGTCAAGGTGCTGCCAATACCTTGTGAGTGTGTTGTAATACTGAGTAACTGTCTGCTCTCCTTGGCGGAAGTCATGTAGGGCTGATTCAACCTGAAAAAGTTCTGAAATATTTTCAGAACTTGAGTAAGTTTCTTTGGCTGCATCCCATATGTCCTTTGCAGTCCTAAACAACAAGAAATTTTCACCTATGTCATTATTCATGGAATTGATAAGCCATGACATGATCATGCTGTTTTCAATCTTCCACTTCCTGAAACCCGGTTCTGTAGTTTCTGGCATGACTGCTTCTCCAGTGAGGTACTCATCCTTTCCTTTACCGCAAATGAACAGCAACACAGATTGTGACCACTGTAAGTAGTTATGGCCATTTAATTTGTGTCCTGTGATGAGAATAGGAGAGGAATCACTACCACCAAGGTTTGGAATTTCAGATCTGCCTCCTAATTCTGGTGACGTGACGCTGGATACTTGTGATGATGCCATTCCGTATTTCGTCATGGACCGGAAAGGTAGAAGAACACTTCCCAAGGCACGTGCAGGGATTGGAGTTGAGGAAAATAGCCGGAGGACGTCGGAAAAGCTGATCGGAGGGCTCGCGGAGGCAAAAAGACCCCAAAAGAGGCACGTGCAGGGCTTGGATGGCAGAAACAGGTACGTAGGGTGGCTGGTCGGCGTCAGGCGAGCTTGGAGTAGGAAGCGCGTCGCCGGAAAGTGGCTCACGCGCCCTCACGCGCCGGCGCGTGAGATGCAGTCGCCGGCCGGAAAAATGCGCGTGGGCGGCGCGTGGATGGGTTTCTGGCTCCGGTGTTTTTGGAAAAGTTGTAGATCTCCTCCAGACGCTCCTTGCGGTGTGAAAAAAACCGTCGCCGGAAAAGTTCACCGGAAAAGTTCACCGGAAAAGTTCGCCGGAAAAGTTCGCCGGCGGTGAATGTTTTTCTGACGACGATTCGACCGACCGGAAAGCGTTTTCTCCCTTGGCTCTGAGAACAGGGACTGATGACCGGAATGAGAGATCATCGAATTGAGAGATGGCCAGAGAGATTTGGCCGGAATGAATGATGGCCTGAATACGAGGTGGCCAGAAGGGATTAGGGTTTCAGAAAACTGGCTCTGATACCATGAAGAATTTCTGAATTCCTTTATTGATTCTTTAGGTACGCACCATACACATATATATACACAACTGACTGAATAAGAAAAAATCAATCTAACTTGATTCTCTCCTAAAATTAGGAAACTGAATCATCCTAAATGATCTCTCCTTCTTTATTCCTAAAATACTTTCCTAAATTAAAAAACCCTAACTTTGAATGCCAAATTTCAACAACTTCCTTATCCACTGCAAATCTCTAACACAATTTTCCAAGTTAGGGGTTATCATGAGTGGATAACAACCCCTCTTTCTTATCTTTGTGATTGACGACCACTTCACTAGATGTGGTTTTGTCTTAGGAACCCCTCCCCCTCACAAGATATCTTGTTGAATTTTTTCCATTCTCAATGTTACTCCCTTAGGATAACAAAAAGGGACATGAAGTAAATAAGCAAAGCTACTAAGAGTACTTTTTAGCAGATTCAGTCTCCCACCTTTCGAGGGGTATTGTCTTTTCCAAAGAATTATTCTTTTTTAAAACCTCTCCTCAAGATTTGCTAATGAGAATGAGCCTCTATGGAAGCAAATTATTTCTAGCAAGTATGACCTTCAAGAGGGGGGATGGTGCTCCAAAGGAGTAAGAGACCGGCATGGGGTGGGGGTTTGGAAGGCCATCAAAAATGGTTGGGAGAACTTTCGCTCTCACTCTCGCTTCATCGTAGGGGATGGCACTAGAGTGAAGTTTTGGAAGGACTTGTGGTGTGAAAACCAATCTCTGGAAGAAGCTTTCCCCTTCTTGTTTAATCTCTCCGTCAACAAAGAAGGATGTGTTGCTGAGGCTTGGGAGGAAAATGAAGTTGGGGGTAGTTGGGGGCTTCGTTTCACTAGACATCTTAATGATTGGGAGGTGGGAGAAGTAGAAAGCTTATTAAGCAAGCTTCATCCTTTGACCATTAGAAGAGGTGTGAATGACTCGCTTCGGTGGAAAGAGAACAAGAATGGGACCTTTTCTGTCAAGTCTTTCTATAGTTCCTTCTCAAGGGACATCAAGCCCCCCTTCCCGGCTAGAACTATTTGGACGCCTTGGGTTCCAATTAGGACTAGCTTCTTTGGATGGGAGGCGGCCTAGTGCAGGTTGCTCACCATTGACCGCCTAAAGAGATGTTTTTTGTTGGAGCATCCCCAATAGGTGTTTTTTGTGCAAATATGAGGAGGAAACCACAAATCACCTTCTCTTGTTTTGTGAGAAGGCCAGAATGTTATGGCTTTTGATCTTCTCCCTTTTTGGGGTGCAATGGGTGATGCACTCCTCTGTGAAAAGGAACCTCCTCGGATGGCATGGATCTTTCGTGGGCAAGAAAGGGAGAAAGCTTGGAGAGCTGCCCCCCTTTGCCTAATGTGGACCATTTGGAAAGAAAGGAATAGGAGGGCCTTTGATGATATTGAGAGGAACGACCAAGATATTAAATCCATTTTTTTGTACACTTTTGTGAATTGGGCTAGGGTGTATATAGAGGAACACACTCTCTCTTTGATAGATTTTGTAGACTAGCTAGCTACCAAGTAAGGGTCAGCTTGTTTATCTTTTTGTTTTTTTGCCTCTTTGTATTTTGGTATACTCCGTGTATACCCTTTCTCTAGCCTTTTGGCTCTTAATGAATTATCTTTACCTATCAAAAAAAAACATCTCAAACATCTGAAGACTTGAAAGAAGTTCCTATAGGCAAACCTAAATAAGTGGCTGTAAGCTTCCTCACAACCCAATGCCAAAGCAAGCTCCTCCATACTAGGGACCTTCCTTACTAGAATTAATAAAAGCCTCAAACCATAGTAAACCCAACTCATATAAGTCCATTGATATGGACAAGGATCACAGAACAGTAAGGTGCTGTCAGCAAAAAGGAGGTAAGAAACCTCCACTATCACTCCTCACCACCTCTCACCTTAAAGCCTGAAATGAAGCCTTTCTCCCCTATCTTCTCAATCGGATGCTAAAGGACTCCATCACCAAAACAAATAATAAGTGGGTAAGGGGTCACCTTGTTTCAAACCCTTTGTACCCTGAAAAAAAGCTAGAACAAACCATTCACCAAAATTGGAAACCTTGCTGTTGAGATGCAAACCTGAATTCAATCAATCCGCTTCTGCTCAATTCCCAGTTAATGCAGCACCACTAGAAGAAAACTCCAATTTATGTGATCATAGGCATTTTCAATGTCTAACTTACAAACGACCTACCCTTTACAATTCCTTAGTCTTTAATCAATGCCCTCATTGGCAATACAAGCCACATCAAAGATTTATCTCCCTTCCACAAAAGCATTATGGGATTCCGACATCACTTTCCCTATTACTTTCTTCAACCTGTTTGCCAAGACTATAGCTAAAATTTTATATAGACTCCCCACAAGGCTATTGGGCCTGAAGTCCTTTAATCTTCCCCTCCTTTTTGCAGGATCAAAACCAGAAAAGTAGATGCTGAGGATTTCAAAATAAAACTTAAAGGAAAGATAGGCTAAAATTCTTGGAAAAGAAGATGGTGAAATTGCAGTACCATCACAATATTCTGTGATATAAACAACCATGGAGTATTTTTTTCACATCATACATGCTTATATTGTTTATACCCTTTCTCAATAAGCATAATCTGGGTATCTCTTCCAATATGACATATCCAACTAGGTTCTTTCCTTCGTTGATTGGGAAAACACATAATATCATAAAACATCAGAATGTTTCATTATGTTAGACAGCTCCATCATCCCCCTTTTTTCTCTTCTCTAATAGTTACCTAGTGCATTTCATACTCTCATGATGATTGAGTGTGTAGCAAAACTCTTTTATTACAGATTCTACTTCTCTTATATGATGATTATTTTACCTCCCTCTGTCAGGTAGGGAAGAATCGAGAAAGTGAAAAAACTGAAACTCCTTCCTTATTCTTCTTTCTTATATGAAAATTATTATACTTTCCTCCTTCAGCTTGGGAAAAACTGAAAAAAAATGTAAGAACATGGTTCTCATTCTTGTGTTTGTGGCTGTTGGTATTTTAGGTAAAAATGCCTATGCAATTTCAGTTCTAAGGCGAGTTGAGATGAAACTAGATGGCCGAGATATTGCTGACAACAGGTATTTCTTCCTTGGAAATCTGCAATAATTTATCTATTTTTGGCGAAATTTGTTGATGATGTACCTTTCTTGTGCTTCTCTCAGAGAAATTAGTATTGCAGAGCAAGTGGATTATTTACTTAAGCAAGCCACAAGTATAGATAATCTCTGCAACATGTATGAAGGTTGGACGCCCTGGATTTGAACTTATGAGGCCTGCCATTATAGCTAAAAATGCTGGTCTCTAGTAATTTTGTAAAAGAGGGAGTCTCAGATCTGCAAGGTCACACCATTCACTTGTCGTACTGAAGATCTAGCGACTTGAACCTCTCATCCACCCAGGAAGTCGGCCAGTGCATCTCTCAGCGAGCTTTATTTCTTGACTTTACCAATGTGGTATCACCTGCTTCCAGCTCATAAGAGACCACTTCTGGTGAGAAATTTGCTATGGCTGCTGAGAGATTCTGTATAAGGTGCCCTACCCAAGTAGCCTGATGCATGTTCTGTTGGGCCCATGCCCTCCCTCAGGGATCAGTGGTTTCTCAGGAAAATGATATACTCCAAGCCTGTCCAAGATAGATCTCACTTTAGCAGGTAAAGCCAATGAGAAGGTTGGACTCTGTCTCACAATTTATCACCAAGACATTGCTTAGCCGTTAAGTCCCTGGTTTAAAGACTAATGAAGCTGTGGGTGCGGCATGCCGGCCAGCAGAATACGAGCACTCTGTTGGTGGGATTCAAAGCTTATCATTTCAAATCCCATTTCTCCCATGGCCACAAGAGTTCCAAAAGCCCTGTTAATGTGCTTGTGCGAGGATCACTCACTAAGTTGCTGAACAGAGAAACCAACATTTCACCAGAGAGGCAGTTGACTGGCAAGTTGCCAAACATCACTTGCATATCAGAATTTACTCTTCAATTTAAGCATCTCCATGTTTTTGCTGTTGAAATATTTGGCTGCTTTTCAATAATAAGAATGATAGTTTCAAAGGATGATTTTGTAGCATAGAGTCATCTTCCTTTCACCCCTGCTGCTGTTTGAATAAATGCCTTGGCAGACAGCAGTTTCTTGTTTAGGATGGATATGACTATATTCTTCATCTGTCTCTTAATTCTTCAACACCATACAAGACTATGAATTGAAGAAGGAAGATCATGAACATTCATATTTTGTAATTTCCCTTCATAGGATATCAAATATCCATTTAGCTTAAGAGAGATTAAAAATACTTGTGTGAAAAGGTCACTGCGTGAATGACATTTGAGACGCTTTCTAGGCTCAAACAGGTCACCAAGGAATTACAGCAGGAAACAAAGCCCTAGCAGAGGACTGTAATTTCTTTACAAACTTAAAAGACATTTCTACCCATATTGATTTAAGATCATTTCAACAAATCTATCCATATGAGGGGTGATAATTTATAGTGATGGGTCATGTTCGTATCGTATCAAAATTCATACATTCTATTAAATTGGTCAGTCTAAATTTTCCAATTACCAACTAAAAAAAAACATATCCAATTAAATGATTTAAACTATAAGCTAGCACTGCTCGATTATATATATGTTTACTTTCAAAGGAAAAGGGGTTTGTGATAATCCAAATGACGCCCCTGATCTTATCCTCAGCTCTGTGGGTTTGGAAGCTCACAGACTCTTTTCAATGCCCCTGATTCTATCAATCAATGTACCACTGCCCTGCCGTGGTTTCAAACAGTAATTAATACTTTTCAAACCCAACATGCCCCTTGTCTCTATTCAGAGCACAGCACATAGATCTCTTCTCCCATAAACCACGTGTCACCTCTACTATAAAGACCCCCAAAAGATCACGTCTCAAAAATATCAAACACCCAAATCTTCAAATCATCTGGAAAAGCACTTGCAGATTTTTTCCTTCGCTCTCTTTATCACTCTCTTTCATATTTTTGTCACTGAGTGATCATGTCTGGGATTGTGGATATGTGGACTAGTGAGGTCGCCAAGCTGCGCCAAAAGGGCCAAACCCTTTCTCGAGTGGCTCGACCACTGCCCCTCCAGAGCCGACCCTGGTGTTCCACCTCATGAAGGAAGCTCATCTCTGTTGTGTCCTGTTTTTAAGTATTCTGAGGCTTCAGTTTCAGTGATTGTGGAATGGTTTAGTGCTTGAACAAGAAAAGATATATTTTCTTTAATAATCAGTGTGAATATTGCTCTTAGGAAATGTAATTTTGAGGTCGGATTTTCCCTTTCTGTACTTCAAATAATGACTGTAAGTAATGTTCTTGGAGTTTATAACAAGACATTTCTGAGTATGTTTTGACTTGAAAAGTCATGAGTTAACAAAGACTTGAGGTATAATGAGTGATGTAATGGTTTCTTCTTTCAAAAGTGTCACTGGAATGATATACAAACAAATTATTCTTGCCAAACTCTTACACAATTTCAAACATGCCTAACATTCTAATCTCAAGTATTCAACATTGCTTTAATGGAAAAAGACAAGCTCCCCCACCCCTTTTTGTTTTTGAATTTTCAATTCTGAGTGACCAAGGGGCATGTTTGGTTGGTGTTTGAGAAAGGGATGTGTTTTTATTTTTTGTGTTTTTTATGTTATCAAAAATTTTCACTATTTAAAAAATAGATTATTTTTCGTGTTTTTTTTTCTCTTTCTACAAAAGTGAGCTCCACCCAACCATCACATTCCATCCGTAAGTTTTTTCTTCTTCCTTAAATTATTAAAATTAATATATTTATACATAATTATAAAATCATCATTTATTTAAAAAAATTATAATTAATATAAAATTTTTTAAATATAATAATAATTTTTAATTTAAATAAATTATGTATATAAAAATTGTTTATATATTTATAATTTAAATTAATAGAAGAAAATATTTTATTAATTAAAAAAATAACTTTTAAATATATTTTTATGTTTTTGAGAACAAAAATATTTTTCATAATTCAGTTTTCGAATACAATTTTTTTTTAATCCTGAAAACACTAAAAATTATTTTTCAGAACAATTTAAAAAAACAGCAACCAAGCCCACCTATACTTTTCTTTTGAATTCTACTTGTTAGGCTGAGGGTCATGTATTGCTCTTCTTTTTCCACGTTACTTCCTCTTTCTCACAATTTTGGAGAGTTGGGGAAGTTGCCAAGTGTTTTTGAATTGGCCCTTGAGGAAGGCTTTCTGTCTATCGTTGTTTCTCCAACCACTACATGATGCGAAATGTTATGTAACATCAAATTTTAGTCAAGAGATTAGGTTATAGCAAGTTCAAGTCCTAATCTTAGTAGTTGGGTGATCAATTACTTATGATCATGCTTTGGAAAACTTCTTTTAAAATGTAAGAACTCATACTTAGTGTGGAAAACATAATGACTTCTGAAGAACTTAGACTATCTCAAATTTTAAAATTTAAGTTCATACCTTCATGCTCAGTTATTATTATTTTCTATTTTTAAAAAATAAAAATGAAAATTCCAAAAACGATTTGATAAACAGGGATTATCTTTTCATTTTGAACCATCTATGCCTTTGATGAATAAGAAAAGGAAAAGGGGTTTAGAGTCTGGGTCATCCTCATCCCTTAAAGTCTCCCTCTTTTGAACTTTCATAGAATACAAATTCTGTGGCCCCCGCTACTGGCCAAAACACCCACCACCACATCTTAGTGAGAGCTCCTTGTATCTCTCTGGCTCACACCAAAATCTAGTATTGCAGATACTCTGTTTGTTTGATGGGCAAGACAATGAGATCAGCTGGTGGTATGAGAGCCTGATACATGGAGGGATAGTATACAAAAGTATGAGCACTCACACCCCAACACAATTTCTGATGGAGATAACTCAACCAGTTCTTGGAAAATCCCAAACATATCCATCTACACGGCTTCACCATGGGCCTCCACACACAGATTTTTTCCACCTCAGCCCAAAAACCACGATTTCAACAGTAGTTTTTTGAAAACCACGAACTCCTCTTCCTCTCTATATAAACCCCTTCTTCATACCTTGGCATCACCACAAAGCTGTTTTCCAACAATAAACAAGTCTTGTAGAAATGTCTGCAATGGTGGAGCTGTGTGTGAATGAGCTTGCAAAGCTCAAAGAAATGGTCCAAGTCCGGGCAGGAAGCCATTCAAGTTCTGAAGCAAAATCCCAAACCCACTAGTGGAATTGGGCAGAGAAGGAGAATTGAAGAGAAGCTAGAGAAGGAAGGCACAACTTTCAGAAGCCAACTGTGTGTTTGCTCATGGACCGTTTTGCACCTTGATGGTATTGTGTATGTAACAACAATTATAAATATGAAGGAGTTTGACTTTGTATTCGTTCAGAAATGTATGTTTTTGTAGTTTATAAGTGATGTTGCTTGTTATAGAAAGGGGTGCCTCAAGAATCATACACTTACATTTTGATATGGCCAAAACCCATGATTGTTTTTCCTTTTCCCATGCAAAATCAGGGAAATTCAAAATTCAATCTTAAGCTTTCTGATATAATCTTTACAACAGCAGAAAAGACAGGTGGTGGAGTTATTTTCACTCTGGGTTTTAGATTCTAAAGTAGGATTTTGAAGGATTCTAGGAAGCGATTCTAGGCTCCACTGACCAGCTATTATGTTTCTTATCTGGAGCAGAACAAATGGATCTTGGAAGCCCATGGCTGGAAATGTATAGCCTCTGTTTCTGCTGGAAATTTCTCTATCAAGGGAGAAGGCCAAACAAATAAAATAAAAAAAAAAATGGGGAACTTAAAAGACTCAATTGTAACTTATCTCATTAGTACCTCAAAAGAAGAGAACTGAATTTAATTTCTCTTACATGATTGCCTCAGAAATGAAAAATAAAGGAAAGGAAAAGTCTTCTACATTCCAAATCCTCTATGGCACAGGCACCATCCTTTCAGCTCTTGGGAGACTATAAGTTTCATCTTTACAATAAAATAGAAACCAATCTCTTATTGTTGTAGCTATAAAGAATATGCTATGGGTGGGCCTATTATATACCAAGAATGAAGAACAGTGTGAACAGAGTAGCCTTCACTTAGCAGCCATTTTCAAGGCAGAAAATCATGAGGTGCTTGTCAAGGCTGTAGGAAGAGTCACAGAGAACGTAGTGGGTTTCTTCTCCTCTTCCCACTTCAGAATCGTCCCTGCATATGTGAGAGCTTCACCAACAGTATCAGGCTCCAATCCTGTGACTGATGAAACATACAACTTGCGTCCAGTAGGGAATAGAACAGTGTCTTAACTTTAGGGCGATGTAGTGGAAGGCAATTTGAGCAATGAATGAGTGTTACTTATACTACTCGGCTGTTGTAGTTGTGACTGACGACCGGAGTAAAGTCATGGAACCACTCACATTTAGTGAGAGGAGACTGATCGATTTTTTCCTCTAAGAGGTCGAACTTGTTGAGTATCAGGAGGAAGTCCTTTGTGCTCGAAGTTAGGATGATGACTACTCTTTCAAAGAGTTTCTTGCTCTCCAGCATCTTGTTCCTAGAGAACCCATTAAGGCCATCAGACAATTCATCGTAGTCTGCTAAGGAAACACAAAATAAGACAATCCCAACATCTTCAAACATCTCCAACCACTTGCAGTTGTCCCCAAGGTTTTTTGGGTGCACTCTGATGAGTTCGAACCTGCGACTGATAAAGGGAAAAAAAAAAGGCTGTAAGAGGAGAGATTTCTCATTTATTCATATGTGAAATCATATAATTATTGAATGTAAGAAAGAGCCATTGAAGCATCAATGTATATTAAAAGTGATGTTCCCTTTATAAGGACAGCTAGTATTCATGCAGAAAATCAACATCAGAATTCGTAACTGCATTTTCAGCTAGTTTAGGAAATCTGTACAGCTCATTCTTTCCTTTATTTTCACATATGTTGTTATACGTTAGTACAAGTTTAGGAGTAATTTTAGTTTCTCAATCTGTATTTATACCTCTTCTTCTAATAAGAATTGTGTGAATCATTTTGTCTAAACCTCTATATGGTATCAGAGCTGGGGACACTGAAGTCAGAATTGCACTTAGAATAAGTTTGTCCTTACGGAACCAAAGGTGATGAGCTGTAGTGGCAGCTGCATCAG
Source organism: Vitis riparia (assembly GCF_004353265.1). Lineage (NCBI taxonomy): Eukaryota > Viridiplantae > Streptophyta > Magnoliopsida > Vitales > Vitaceae > Vitis > Vitis riparia. The sequence continues at coordinate 4,239,810 of NC_048433.1, read as the reverse complement.
TTGACGTCGGTAGGGGTGGGCAGGTATGAGTGCCATCGACATAGCCAAAGAGGTTATAGCCGAGGAGGAGAGACTCAAATTGAGCATGCCATGAAGGGAAGTTGGTTGGTGTGAGACGTGCAGTAATTTGCTGGGTGGCATTGATGGCTATTGGAAAACTATCAGAGGAAGAAGTGGCCATAGCAGAAGCGAGAAAGACAGGAAATACTCGTTGGAGTTTTGAGGTGTGCTCTGATACCATATAGAAGGTTTAGACAAAATGATTCACACAATTCTTATTAGAAGAAGAGGTATAAATACAGATTTGAAAAACTAAAATTACTCCTAAACTTGTGCTAACGTATAACAACATATGTGAAAATAAAGGAAAGAATGAGCTGTACAGATTTCCTAAACTAGCTGATCAAATGCAGTTACAATTCTGATGCTGATTTTCTGCATGAATACTAACTGTCCTTATACCCTTGAAGGTAGCTGACAGATTCGAACATGGTCCATAAAGTTGAACTAATATGCAAGGAATTTCAATCAAACTGCCACCAATGAACTTGATTTCCGCCTTCCATTTCTGAATTTTAAGTTGAGAGTTGTTCAGTGACGGTGACCAAGAGATTTTAGCCATGCTGAGGGTCAATGTCAAAGTGCAAGTTTTTTATGATTCATACAGATTACAAAAATCTGCATTGACTAGGAAACCAACCTTGGCAATGTACCGGGCTGATTATGAGGTCCAGGTCGACATCCTCTAATGAAAATTCTGTACAAGCAAGCCCATTTGATGAAGTAATACCCTCGGCATACAAGATATCCACATCTGAGGGCTCATAATCTACCTTTGAAACCTCAACAGACTGCATCAGGAATATAATTTTTATTATTCAAATAATAAGTATTTGCACTTGCCATACAATGGAGTCACATCAAATTCATATGCAGCCTCAGCAAAGTCACAAACATTTTTCTTATGAAAAAACAAAAAATTGAATTCATATGAGCCGTACACATGCGAATTCATCATCCCGTGTTTGGAATCAATGACAAAAGCAACTAGTAATAACCATCATACAAATTACATAACCACACTTAATGCCAAAAAGGGCCATGACTAATCCAGGATTAAAAGGCCAGAACCAGCAAGAAAGACCATAAAGTGAGGTCTTACCTGATCTAAGAAATAACTAGCAACTCTGGTAGCATTTTTAGTTCACTTCTTCGGTTGTATGTGGCTTGAATTGCTGCATCTTTCCACAGCTCCTCAACTAATGGTGCATATTCACGAGTAGCAGCAGGAAAATGACTTCTAATTACCTGACACCATAACTTGGAGAAGCCAATCAGAGAATGCTTTCAGCTTGGGCCAATGGAATAGATTGTTTTATCATGAGTCAAGCCAGTGTTCCCTGTTGCAAAACAAATACTTTCAAACTCTTAGAACAAATTAACTTGATATGTTCTCACTGGAAGTTTTTAATAATCAGAGTACAGTAACTTGAACTTCAAACAACAGTACAAAAATCACCTAGAAAGATACCATATATGTTACATAACATGGGATTAAAGAATTTGTAAGCCATAAGAACCACTAAAATATTTTTACAAAATAGTTCCCTAATCGGTTGTAACAGGAAATCTAAACCAATGTTCTAGCTCTTGATGCATGAACATTCGAACAGTTTATTTGTATTGCTTTCCATCTTAATGGATCTGCAAGTCCATATCATCCCCTTCAATCACCAATTAGAGGGAACTCACATTTATAAATGTCTGTCCCAAAAATGTTGCAGCCATCCAAGAGATCAAATAAATACACTTCCAAAAGGTGATAGAAATAAGAGAAAAAACCAGATTCAATTTTTTGCATGGCTGTCGCAGCAGATGATGCTTAAGACTAGATTGTTTGATTGATCCTTGGAAATCCAATCTCCAAAGCTCATGGTTAAAAGCAGATTAAAAAGGACATGCAGAAACATGACTATCAGAAAATGAGAAGGTATAGATCATGAGAGGCATTTGTGCGTATTGATGAAAAACAAGGTGTGTGTTTTTTCCTTTTGAGCTAACCATAAGAATGGACTAAAGTTAGCATTGTGAGGAAACTGTACAAGTATAAGGTTCTAAGTGACAGGGAATGATAACAAGGGATTTGGATGGGACTCCTGAGATGATATACACATAAGGACAATAAGCATTCGAAAATCATGCTAAGTGAACATAGCTTTCCAGTCTTAAAGGCTGATGATAATTGAACTACACATGCAACAGTCTTATTTTAGAGGTTTATATCATAAGTGCAATATCCATTTCAAAGCAGCAAATGATCCAGAACTTGGACATCTTATTTTGTACGTCAATCATGAATACTTTACGATAAAGCTCAGTTCTGACAAATAATCTGGAAACAACATGATATGTAAGTGAGATGGAAACAGAAGATGAAAATTAACTCTGCCCCTACCTGAAGGACCAGGCTCATCAACAGACTGTCTTTTCTGCATTTCAGTCAAAATTTCTTCTTCAAATTGTTCACGTCCCTCAAGCAATATACCAAGATAGCAATACAAGTTGGTCTGGATCATGAACTTAATATTTTGACGCTCATCTTCCGAGAAGGAACATTATATAGAAGCTTGGCCTGAAAAAAAGCACATTTCATGTAAAATACACCAATTTTTCTAATTTTTCACTAAAAACCAACACAACATACACAAAAGGAAAAAGAAATAATAGATTTCAACTGCATTGAAGGTCAAGTTATTAATGATGGAATATTTAGGAACATGAATATGAGTTTCACAGTGCACAATGTTGAAAGGCTCTGTGCCTCATACAACAACACTTTCTTTCAGTTGCTGGAAATAAATAAGATAAATCAACTGTGAGGTTTTGTGGTTGTTTGATGTAATCCAACCCCTTTTCGTTGTTAACTTTTTGTAAGACCTCAAACCGTTATGATTGTTAAACTGTAGTAAAATATTTATAACATTGTTTAAGTATGAATAGAAAGGAACTGAGCAATATGTGATTAATCATGGTCAAATAACCCGGAAAAGAATATAGTACAACTGAAATATAAAGTTTCTCCGAGTATGTTTTTACCTGTTTAAATATAGTGCTTGTCCCAGATCTATTAGGACCAATGAGGAGAAGTTTATGAGATGCTTTCTGCTCAAGGCGGTTCAGACCAACCTCATTGACAGGATCATTCACTTCACCCCAGAAGGATTTGCAGAATCAGGAAGAATTGGTAAAGAGAAGACAGCACAGAGCAGCCTCACTCCAGACTGTAAAGAAAATAATTCCAAGAGAATTGAGTGTCTGATAATTGAGCTCGAATAGGAAAACAAGCAAGCTATCCACATACACAAGTAAACACACCTTATTCCCTATTGGATCTATCATGTTCTTCTGTCCCTCTTCCTGATAGGTTCCATCTGCACTCACCAGAGGCTAATATTTCCTACACATCGGATTCCTGCCACCTGCAAGCATTTTTATGTAATGGAATTGATCATGCAAATTTAAAACTTATAAATTAACAGATTGAGTATGTTCAGCACACTAACATGCATCATCCAGTGCTCCACTTCAGTAATCTCCGAGAATTTACCAATATTTTTGTATTCCATTGCTAGCATTTTCGTTGATTTTGACCCCAACATTCAACTGGGGGCTAATAATCTGACAAGGCCTGTGTCCTTCCTGTTTGATTGAGCCAGAGAATTTATCCATAAACATACAATATAATGAGGTATAAATTAAAAAATATAAAATTAAAAGAGGGCAGAATTCAGATTCACCTTCCCCCAAAGACCAGATACTTTATCATACCAATATCTTCCGGGTTTTAGCTTTTTCGGCGGCTTTGGACAGCTCTTCAAAAAAACCATCTCTTCTTGAGAAAGAGGCTCGCCATTCACACAAACAAGTTCATGTGGCAGCTGATTCACTTCACAGAGTAGCTCATAACGCATTATCAGTTCAATTTCCAAGTCACTTAGCAATCGCTTGAGCATTTGAGAGCATTTCCCCAGGGTCCTACGCCTTGACTCTTCAATTGGGAGACCAATACAAGTAACACATTTTCTTCCTTCTGGCATTGACCCATTGCTCTCAGACACAACTAACACAGTATTTTGCGCTGCAAACAATGCATACCTCCTTTTCTGTGAACCGATTTCCTTTCAAGCATCTATAGCACAATCCTTTCTTCACATTCCTTTCAGGAGCTCGCCTTCTATGGATATTTCTGGCTTCAGCGTGATCGATTCCTCTTGAAAAATGTCATTTGATTCAGGATCACGGAAGTGACACTTGACGGTTCTTTGACATGGCGAGGTTTTTCTGTATTGGAATCCTCAGAGGACAGAACCTCTGAACTCACACCCGATTCACTGGAATCGCTACTGACATGGCTTAAATAATCTTCAAAGCCTCCACCGTCCTTGCAATCATTGGATAACTGCAACATGTCTGAACTTCCCAATAACTCATAAGAATCTTTATGGATTTTGGAAAATCCAAATCTGCCGGAGCTTCTAATTGCATCCATAACTTGGGCGCACTCTCATCACCATTTAAGGAACTACTGCACCTGAACTAGCTCTTGTACTCAAGCCGACAGGTTCCCCCAAAGCAGTCATTTCAGAGCCTGATTTAACTTGTCCACCAACTTCTTGCTTAAAGGCTTACCCATTACAATTGGTTGGATAACCGGCACCGACGAGTTATCAACCAAAGAGGCTGAGACAACTGCAGCAGCAGTAGGGACTTGGTCGATGTCACAGGAACTGCGAGAGGCAAATCATAAGTGACCGGAGGCCCATGATACTCCATAGCAAATGAATACTCAATATTATGATGATTATCATCGTCATCATGGTTTGAAGGCAGAGTAGGCAGAAGTTTTCTCAGAAACCAGCCATGTTTGTGCTTCTTCCAGAATTCAACAAACGCTCCACCAATACTGATTTCAAAAACCATGAGATAAACCTTAATCACACAAACCCATTTTTCATAACCACCAATCTCAGCAACCATCAAGCCGAACCATCAAATTAAGCAAAACTCCCTGTTTCATTCAAACCAAAGAAGAAAAACGACCTCTTTAACCGATGAAGCTCCTTCTCTATCCGCCTTACTTACTGGAAACAAAAACCTTAACCCTAATTTCTGACAAATTTCGAAGAGTAGTGAACCGGGAGAGTACTTCATGTATGAAAAGTAGAAATGGAAAAAATGACAAGAAAGTCTTCAAGTTTAAGTAGGAAACTGAAATGATCTTTCCTTGCCCTTGCCAGTAAAACGACAGATAGCAAGGAAAAGACTCAGTGGACATTTTCCCAGTAGTCCCAAGGCATTCTTTCCACATGAACGTGCAGTGAGAAAAACGCTGGGATTGGACCAATTCGTTGGTGGGAAAGTGGGAGGAAATTTCCAAGATATTTAGAAAAAACAATTAGTACAATGGGGTTCTTGGCGTATTTTGATAAAACAGAAGGGCAAACTTGTCATAAATGTGCATACAAAACAGAAGAACTGTAGCGCTTTTCCTCCACTAAGCTGTAGAAGAGTCACACGTGTTAACGCGTGAGATGGATCATTTTCTTGACTTTGACTTTGACGTTTCCTTTTGTTTAAATTTCAAAGCCAACTTTTGGAATCAATTCCTTTGAATCTTTCTTTCTCCGCAGGAGCCGCATCACGTGCCTCTGAGGCGTGAGTCACGTGCGCCGTGGTGAAGGGGCACATAAAAAATTTTGGAGTCCTCTTTTGATGATGTTATGGTTTTCATATTCATTTCTTTTTCTTTTTCTTTTTTTTTAATTTTATAAATTCGTCAATTTTTTTGTAAGTGATGGTCTAAAATTCACCAAAAGAATCTTTCAATAAAAAACAATTTCTTCACACACAAAATAAATAATTAGAAAATATTTACCCCATTCAAATCCAAAAAATAAAAATTAAATATTTCTAATATCTCCAATAAACATAGTTGAAGACCTATTTGATAATTTTATAGATAATGATTTTTTATTTTTTAAATTAAAAATTAAAAAATATATTTGACAACAAGAAATTATTTTCTGTTTTCCATTTTTATTTAGAGTTGATTTAAAAAATAATTATCGATTAACCATAAAGTTATAAACATAAAAATTATTTATAAAAGGCATTTAAAAATAGGTTTAAAACATTTCAAGTTATTAAATATATTTTTATTTTATGAAATATTAAAAAATTATTTTCAAAAACCGTTTTTGAAAGCTATTTTTCATAAATAAGAAGTTCATTTTTTTCCAAAAAATAATCATATTTTAATAATACTCAATTACATTGATTTTATTATTATAAATATAATCCTTTGACACGTAAAGCATTGCATATATATTTCATGTGCATTCAATGGGAGACATGACATTCCCTTCTATGCGTATGGTGCGTAATAGACATTTCATTGTCATGATGATGAAAATTTGACTAATGGAATTATGACCTATTCCCCTACGCACTCTTCAAATAGTCGTCTAAATTACTTGTTTGAATCAATATTGTATGATTATAATTTTGTAGAAAATAACAAGAAAAGTCATGGACCTCCATAGCATGGGTCAATATACCAATAACCAAAGTGTCTTATGTGTGGTCCATGACATATTAGATTGGATGCAATTGAAGAGAAGGTGAGTCCTTATATTGGGTTGGTGCGGAATGAGCCCACTAGAGACGGACCAACATGACCTTGATTATTTTCTTCTTGGGTCAAGGCTCTGCAATAACATATGAATGTTACAATCTAGATGGGCCATGTGACCTAAACTGCTGGGCATACCCGTTAGTGGGGTTGGAGGGTTAGCCTTTCACTTGTATGGAATTTGGACGGAGCAAATATATTAACATTGAACCTTTGTTTGCCCTCATGCTTACCTGCAAATGATAAGATTAGGCCTTAATTTGAATAAGGAAAATGATTCTAAGATACCAAATTGTACCCCCAAAACTTTGATTTTGAAAATGTACCAAAAAATATGGATTGTTGAGCCAATTTTTTTCTTTTTTTTTTAATATGGAATTAAAATACAATGAGGTGAAATCAAGATATAAACCAAGGAGAGTCATAAATGATAAAAAAAAAAAAAATGAAACTCGGATAAAATATAATAGAACCTAAATTGTTCACGTGGTACCATCCTATTAATGTTGTTTTTTTTAGAAGTATTAAAAAAGTATATTTTGATATTATAGCTTAACGTTTTAAATAATTTTTTTATTTTTCATATTAGTTCAGAATGAAGTCGAAACCAAAATCATATATTTGGAGACTAAAATTATAATAGTTTTTTCTTTTTGGTTTTCTTAAAAAGTTAATAAATAGCTTTCTTTAGAAGTTAAAGTGGAGCTTCAAAAGGAAGCTATATTTAATTAAATTCATTTTTAAACTGTATGTTTTTTTTAATAAAATTACTCAAAAAGGTGTATATATATATATATATATATTGAATTTAAAAAATAGCTTTTGATTTCCCAAAACTCAATCCAAATAAATCATGGATGATAATTAAAAAAAATTATTAAACATAGAATAACTTTCTAGGTAAGTTTAAAATCACTTCTATGACAAATCCCAAGTTTGTTTTTTTTTTAATATTCTATGTTAACTCTAATTCAATATATATTAATTAAGTCTCAAAAAGAACTTTTCACTTCCCATGAATCAATCCAAAGATGATGTCAATTATTAGACATATATGTATGTTTGGATGAGCCTTTTGTTTGCTGCATTAACATGCATGAGGGTAGTTCATATACTATTACAAGAGCATATAATGATACATCTGTTTTTGGAGGAAAGTTGTTGAAACAGTTCGGGCGGGCTTGTCTTTTAATGTTGTTCGGCAACCGAGAAAAAGATAAAGTTTAGGCTGTGATGATGTAGCTTGAAGTAGGCATGAATCACTTCCACCTCTGATGAAATTTCACAAATTTATATACAAGACAGCCGAAACACTGGAAAAGGAAAGAAAAACAGCACACCAAACAATGCCTATACAACCCTAATCACCATGCAAGTCAATCCTTTCTTGATGTCACAATCGGTACAAGAAAATTCAGGGGGAAAACCCCTGTAACTCGTCAACTTTGTTTTGAAATGAAAAGGATTAAACCGAGAGAATACAAGCAAAACCCCATTTATACCACATGGTTTGCAGGTTAAGTATTGTACGTAGATTCTATATTATTTTCATGATTTTTTTGTATTATACAGGAAGATTTGGTAAGAAAATGACCACTTTTTCGTGGGAAAGTGCCTCTGATATCGGATTGTGGCTAGGACCACCGGTGCAATTGAGTTTCCCGATCATTCTGAGAATAAAGTGTTGTTGCAAGGACCATGGAATGATATCATTGATTCCCTGCTTTTTGGGTTTTTGAGATTAGAAAAATTAATGAAGCCTAGATCCCAATTACTTGGATTGAATTTGGCGTTGGAGTTGTGGCTCATTTTGCAGGAGAGGACAGGGGAGAAGGGACATAGTTCTGTGCCATGAGCCTCATTTGCTGTATATCCGGGGCCTGCTCCGAGACTCTCCATATCTTCACGGACTTATCCAAGCTGCCACTGTACACAATCCACCTCTGATCTCCCTGGGTGGATTCCTGATCTTCCTCCACCGCCAAGCACTTTACTGGGCCGGTGTGGCCGGTGAGAACAGACAAACAGGTGTGAATACCACCTTCCCTTCTCCACACGCATATGCTCTTATCCGCGGAGCCGCTGAACACGAGGTTTCCGGCGGTGGCCAGGCACAGAACTGCGTGCTTGTGGCCCCTCAACACCCCGCCATGTTTAAGATGCTTTTCGCGTTCCCAGAAGTTGACGAGGCCGTCGGAGGACCCACAGTATATGATGGCGCCTTCTGTGTTGACGGCCAAGGAGGTGATTGCAGTTTCTTGGTTCAGCAGTGTTTGTAGAAAGAGGTGCTTCGTTCCTTTCCCGTGTAACTGCCTGTGCCAAACTTTGACCGTCCCGTCAGCCGAACCGGTGAAGACAAGGCCTGCGAAGCCGGCGACAACCGTGTTAATAGCATCGTCGTGGGCTCGGATGGACTCCAAGCATTTGGAATCGGAGATTCTCCATACCTTGAGAGTCTTGTCCCAAGAGCCCGAGTAGAGAAGGCCCTGGTCTTGGTCCAAGCTCAAGCAAGAAACAGCGTCGAAATGCTTTATCCGGAGAACGCTCCGTTTCCGCCGGACCTTCACGTAGTTTTTTGGGTTTATGGAGCTCTTGAGGAAGTCCTTGAAGGTGGGTAAGCTTCCAATTCGCTTGTGAAGCTTGGGATTCTTCGGCGAGACCCTCCACACTCGAATCTTCCCGTCCTGATGGCCGGTGAATATCTTCTCGCCGGAGATAACAATGGCCTTAACCAGCCCACTGTTGGATTTAAACCCTGAATACGCCTTCAAATTCTTCCACACACGTATGTTCTTGCTATCGGACCCCGTGTACAGCAAATTCCCGGTAGCAGCCAAGGAATACACATGACCCTCCTCCCGAACCATAGACCCTATCAGCCCGTTTTGCGGCAAGCCCATTGGAGACGAAGACTTCGTCCATGGAGACTTAGCGAAGGGTGAAGACGGATGGTTCCACGGAGACATAACCAAGGGAGAATTCTCGCCGCTCGACGGAGGAACGCTGCTGTCCATCGACACGTTGCTGCGCCGGCTCATCTCCTCTTCATCGTTTTTTCGGATCTGATCGCAGGATGGCGCTCAGCTTTGGCCGAGGAAGCACATTCCTCTCCGCCAACACCACGCCTCCTCTCTCATTCCTCATTTGACACTGAAAATTCTGAATCCTAAGTGAAAAATAAAATTTAATTCAGGGACATGAAGGTGATCATCAAATGTGAGAGAAGAACGAGGGGATGAATATATAAATAGTGGAGGAGGATATGTGGATAGAATATTTGGGGGCGACACGCGTAGGGAGGAGACGTAAGGAGTAAGATATGGAGGCGCCGGGAAACCGGGAGAGCCTGTAAAGATGGCGTTGTTTGTTTGGCAATAATTTAGGGGGGTTTGGGATTTAGCCTGAATTTGGTAAAACTTGTTGGATTTTTGGAACGAGGAAAACATGATGATTTGTTGCAGTGGAGAAGTGCTTTCAAACAAGGTGTTCCACCTTGGTGTAGAAGGAAAGAGGGTTTGACTTGTTGACTAGTCAAAATCCCATTCTCCATTATTAGGCTTAGGAATCCTATTCATTTAGTTCATACTGTTGGTGTGAGGAAATGGCTGATGCATTAGTATTTTCATGATGTTTTAGCTTATGATATGATGTTATTTTATTTCCATTAGAGTTTGTGACCCTCCGGCCTACAAAATACATGACTATTTATAAAATCACGAGCATGAGCACGTAATATTTCTATCACACAACTCAATTTGATTATTTTGTTATCTAAAATCAAAGAAATTTTATATATATTTGATTCAAGAAAGAGAGAATTATTCCCTATATGTATTTAAAGACGAGAAAGTATCATGTATCATAATTTAAGAGAATATTAATTGTCGTGGAATTAAAAGTTATCCATATATCCTTAATCTATGGTGGAAACTCAAACAGTTGTAATTTTCATAAAATTATTCCTTGGCATGAACTTTTCTCAGGATACATATTCTTTCAACCATCCTTATCAAAAATAACATGCATTTTCAATCATTCCAAGACCATTGCAAAAGAAGTAAAAGAGACCACGCAAAGAAAAAAAAAAAAAAAAAAAAAAACGTTTGTGATTTCTGAAGTAAGAAGCTCACAAACGATAAATGTGTTATATAGACCACCTGTCCTTAGGGTTCGTTGGCAAGGAGGTTAACTTCGCTGTCACCAAACCCCATCATGGCAGACCAAGTACGGTTCCCACCCTTCTCTTTCAGTGGCATACAGAGAATTGGAGCAAAAGAATGACTCCTGAAAATGATTTCCATGAATTTGCATTGGTTCCTTCTTGGGGCCATTTCTCTCTTCTTTTTTTGTTCTCTATTTTTCTCGATCAATCCAATCACTAAACCCAACTCCACAATTCTTAAATTTAATCGTATCATAAAAATACTAAGATGAAATTTTTATTTTTTTTTACCTTTATGAAAGTAATTTATTTTCAAAATTAGTTATTTGTTTTTTATTTTTATACTTATTACAAATTTTTTATTAAATATAAAAATCAAAATATATAATTTTTTCTAAAAAAAAACATAATATATTATTTTTTATTTTTTAATATTAATACAAATAAAATATATAAAATAGACGAACGTGATATTTAATACTATTAAGCTTTAAATTCTATTTAAAATTAAGTAAAAAAACAAACATCATCTAAGTTATCAAATATTCACGTAACTCAACTCATCATCTCGACCAATATTAAAGCATCTGGATGGTATTTTTTTAATATTTATAGGATTGTAATAGGTGTTATTATTATTATTAGATAATTCATGAAATGGTTTATTTTGGTAGAATTAATTTTTAAAGGACACCTCCGATGGGAAGTCACGAGTTGGTGAACCATCTGGGTGGCTCAATTAATATTCCACCACCCATGGTGCCAAAGCCGCGGGCATTTCCACACCGTTTACGCGCCAAAATTCAACGCACAGCCATCACGATCTCATCGAGGATGGGTGAGAGATTGAGACAGCCACATCCCAGCAACCAAACATGAGCTTATAACCTTTTGGCCACGTAAACCCAATCAGATCCATTGAACTAATAAACGGCCGCCACGTTTTCTATCAGTGACTTCACACCTAGCTCATCTTGAAACCTTTTTGCCACGTGGAGGGGTTTATGCTTCAGACGATTACTGGACTGACACGTTCGCATGAATGAGGTCATAGCCCCAAATGTCACCTGGGTGCAATAATAGAAGAAGACTGACACTTGGCAGTCCTGATTGGTAACTTTCCATTTACGTAGGTTTATTTATTTATTTATTCTATATTTCCTATAAAGAAAGTAGAAAAATACTGTCATTTACTTGGACTAAAAGTTCTCTTCTATATTAATTTTTTTTTTAATACCGCTCACTTTAGCTTCAATTTTAGTTTTCAATTAAACCTAAAAACTAGAAGATATCCCAAAGTCGATTTTTGTCTATCGAGATAATATTGATTAGTCAGGTTTAAGTGTTTAACGATAACCAAACCCTTACTTCAGGGTTATTTGTTGTGCCCATTGAAATTTGCCTTTTGTGACATTAAGAAAAATTTGGAAACTATCCCCTAAAGATCAAATCAAGAAATCAATCACGAGAAAAAAAAAATAAAAAATAAGACACTAGCAAGTACGAAGAGCGCTTATCTCTTTTATTATTGGCTTCGTTTTTATAACCCCTCTTATGAGCATTGATTGATGGGAGGAAGGGAGGATATGGTTTGCTCAAAGTGGGGAGTATGACCTTGCACTAGGTAGTGGCCGATAATGTCAATAGTAGATGAACTAAATTCATTGATATGTGATTAGTAGGGCATGACATGCTACTTAACGAGATAAAAATGGAAATGGAAATGTAATATGTACGTAAATTGGTTATACTTGGTAATATGTGGTTGACACATTAAACGAATCTAGACATAAAACGTACGTGCATGTCAATTTTATCATGCTTGATTAGGTTAGGTGGCTATAGTGTTGATAGGTACATAATCAGTACAAATACGAGTTCCTGCATAATCATCATATTTTAGGTCAAACGTGATACATAAAATTTATATTAATAAAAATAAACACGAGAAAAAAAGAGTGCATCATTTAACAATTTTGATAATAAAACTGTTTGATTTTAAATATAAATCAAAAAACAAAATATTAGAGAAATTAAATGATGAAATTAAAGACAAACCATGTTTAACCCAAACAGAAACTAAAAATTGAATTATTTCAAATTATATCGACTTGAAAAGAATGCTTTAAATTCATCCAAGAAAATAAATGAAATTACAAATTCAAAAATCCAACCAATGGAGGGTTTCATCAACCATTGAAATGAAAGAGACAAGGAGAAGAGGAAGTCAATTGGTTGAATTGATGGAGTGCAGCAACTTCAATGGATGATATCATAAACTATTGAAACAAGTAGATCCATCTAGTTAATATATAGTTTTTGTGATCTTATAAGATATTTCCTTAGCTGATTTAGCCACCAAATGAGCATGATTGAAGCACAACATACTCATGGTGTCACCAATATTAATTTAATTAAGATTAGTATATATATTACACCTATTTAGTAATCAAATAAGAAATCATTGCCCCAAGATCAGAAACAACCATATGTTATCTTGTAAATATAAAACTGTTGCTGGTAGGTAAGGAATAAGTCCTTTTTGTCTGATTCTTTGAATGATGAACCACTTTAATGTACAAAACTGTTGACTTTGTACCGTGAGGACGTGCACTGCATGTAATGGTTTGCTAATATTATTTTTTTCTCCCATTTTTTCTATTTATTTTCATTTTTTCTGTTTTATTTTATCCTAAAAGATTGAGGCAATGTTCAAACTCAGAAAATACATTTATTAAAATTTTAAAAGAAATAATTTATTGAGAATTTATTATAAAAACAGGTTGTTTTTAAAATAATTTTGAGGGGTTTTTATACGTTTTTTTATAATTTTTTTTAAGTGATAACAACAAATATTTAAAAATTCTTTGAAATTTTTTATATTGTAGATAGATATATAGAACTTTTATGAAAAATTTATAAGTCAGAGAAAATTGTTTTTCAAATATTTTTTAAGAGTTGTTTTCTAAAAATTGTTTTTAAAATGCTATCAAATGAAGCTTTTTTTTTTTTTATAAAAATTAAAATGTGAAAAAGAAAACGCTTATACCAACTTTTTATTCATCTTTGGACCGTCAAATTAAGTTTCATACCCTAAACTTAAAAGTAAATTAAACCTAGTAGATTTAGGATGTGATTCAACCTAAACCTAGTAGATTTAGAGTCGATGATTTGGAGTTCAAATTTCTTAAAAATGTTATAAAATTTGATTTCAAAGATCGTAAATATTTTGTTTCGTAGTAGTATATTTCCATATTAAAATACGTAACCAGTGGAGGGATCAACACTTGGAGCAACACCCACAAATAAAAGTAGGAAATTCAAAAAATGAAGCTAACGTGTCTAGTGCATAAAGTGATTCGAGTCATATTTCATACCTAAAACCGTTGAACCCTGCACATAGTTTACTATATATATGGTGTGTTATGGACACTTGGCTGCATTCAAATGTGGCTTGTTAGCGTAGAGATTTGGAGTTACTAAAGTTGTACCAAATGGCAATACCAATATCCCACTTCTCTTTCGAATCTAAGTCTTAATACTTGTCTGCTATCCAACAAACACGTTCCTATCCCACTAAGCACAACTCTTAAACCATATTATTATTTAGAGATCATGTCTAAGATTTGATGCTTGCATAAGCAAAAGGAAGTGGATTGAGGCTGTCACGTTGTGGGGTTTTATGATTCTTTAGGGTTTGATTTTGAAATAATAAGAAAAGAGAAAATATATTTTTTTCCTATTTTATTGTGAAAAATATAAAAATTAATTAAAAATGTTTTTGCTGTGTGCTGTAGTTGCCTGTTGGCAGACAGACAAGGAGTCCACATTCTCTTTGCAGTCTTAAACCAAACCTATTTGTTTTTTTTCATTTCATTTTTTGACTGGGAAAATCGATTTGTTTAATTAATATTTCATGTATTGATTGCCATATGATGGAGACTGGGGGCAGACCAGCATTGTCCTGCACCATTCTTCAAGGTTGATGGGGCCAGGAGTGGGATGATTTTTTGCAACCTTGTTGATACCAGATTCAGACAAAGAAGATGAAGGGAGTTAATGGCAGACCACTGCTAGTGCTGTACACATGGCTTTCATCTGTGGTGAAACTGGCCCATACTCATCAGCCCCTCCACCAATCTTCTCCTGGCTGCCAATCTGCTATACATATTTAGTGCTGTACAGATGGGTATAGAAGTGACAATGGGGCCATGGCTGAGAAGCCAACAGTTGGGAGAAGACAAGCAGGGCGGGTAGCACTGGTCCTGGGGACTAACAAATTAAACCAATCAAACACCTCTCTCTAGACTCTTTTAAGTCTAACCCATGCTGTGCTGCACACTTGGCCTTTTTCTATGGGATGCATGGATGAGAGCTGGAGAGGGGAAAGAGCCCATGGGACATGAAATACAATAATGGTAATGGATTTGCAGCCTTGTGGCCACATGGCGAAGAATCTCAGTAGTCTCTGTAATTTTCTAGACATAGCCTCTCCAGGGCCTAGAGATCACAAGCTTGAATGCATGGTGACAAATTGACCTTGCTCCCTTTTTCAATATCAAGCAGGTAGCCAATTGGACCAGTGGACCTAAAATGCTCTACAACCTCACACAGTTAGGACATTGGATTCTACACTTGCATATCGACTATATCCTAAACTCTGCAAACTCTCAGCTTGAAATGTAATCATAATTTTGGTCTGGTTCTACACTTTCATTTGGTCTTTGCTTATCCTACTTTCATAACATTAATGCTTGTTAACCTAACAACTTTCCTAAAAGTTTTAAAAGCTTAGGACACCAATTGGAAAGACGGAATCAACGCAAATTGCAAAGAGGGGATCGAACCCGAAACCTTCTATCAAACCAAAATCTGATGTCACGTTAAACTAATAACTTTTATAAAAACTTGAACTTGTAGGATTTACGTTCAATATACATATCATGTTGCTTAATGACGTTATCTTTGATTTTTTGAAAATTTGAAGGAAGATGCAAGGAGAAAAAAAGAAGTTAGGAAAATAAAAATTAAATTTAAAATCAATAAATTGTTTTTACATACTACAAATGCATTTTACTTATTTTTATTTTTTAGATAAAGATTTTAAATAATTTTAAAATATATTAATTTTTAACTTATTTTAATTTAAATTTATTTGTTTTCATATTTTCTACTATGAAACCAAATATAAGGAAATTATTTTTTTCAACAGGTTTTTCTTTTCTTAGTATTTTCCAAGTCTTTTAACAAAAAATTATTTTGGATAAATTTCATTTAAATAAATGGTCATCTTCCTATCGTTTTCAAATTAATAATAGTAATAAAGTAGGGTCGCTTGAGCAGTCTTTATACTGGTAGGAGCTGTTTTACATATGATACCTCACAATATACTTTACAATAGGACACGCGTAGGCGTGAGATCCGTCTTGGACAGGCTTTCATTACATGTCTCCTTTTTTTATTTCTTTAATTTTTTAAAATAACGTTAATTTAAGCTATAATTTTAGAAAATACCAGTGATGAGATAGAAGTTATTTATTGGAGATAAGTTAGAGTATGCATTTTTTTATTTTATTTTTTGAAATTGTAATATGTTTTATTCAAATAAAATAAGTATAATGAAATTTAAATTTAAATTTATATTATATTTATTAATTTAAAATAATAAAATTGCACCATTGATCTCTCCAAGTGATATTCTATGCTTTACAAATCTTAAGTGATCTCCTACATTTAGATTTTTCCCTCTCAAATAATACCCTACACTTAAACCCACCTCAAAAGATATACAATAAAATATTTTATAAAAATAAATCTAATTTACAATTTGGTACCATAGAATATTAAAAAAAAAAAAAATTAGGGTTTGAATAGTGCATTAAGATGAAGTGTAAGAAGGTATTTGTTTTTTTTTTATCTTTTTTATTAAAGTAATTTGCTTTCAAACTTTAAATTGTTTATTTTTCTATTTTTTCATAATTTATTATAAATTTTTTACTGAACAGAAAAAAGTCAAAATATTTGACTTTTTTTAAATGAAAAAAATAACATGTTGATTTTTCTTTATTTTTTAATGCTTAAAATAAATAAAATATTATAAAAATAAACAACTTAATACTTAATACTATTAAACATTAAAATTCTATTTAAAATTAAGTAAAAAAAACAAACACCACCTAAATTTAAGAGTAAGTGCACTCTAAAAATACTCTCACATAGTTTAAATAATATTTAAGAATGATTTAAAACTCTTCCTTCGTACAAATTGATATGTTTGAAGCATTTAAATAGAAACTAGAAGCACAAACTAGCTTTTAGACATTACTATAAAATGCATAAAAGACTTCACTTTGAGATTTGAAACCTTTAGCCACTTGTATTTAACTTCATAAACTTTTTAAAATAAGTTTAGGAGGAATTAAATTTAACATTTTAATAAAAAGATGTAAAATCATCTAATTTATAAAAAAAAAATGAAAATATTTTGGAATCTAAATGATTTTAAATATTTAAGTAAAAATGAAATACATAATCTTGATGCACTTAACAATCATATAAAAGAGATCATAGAAAATAAGTTTTAATTTTCTTCTTTTTTTTTATTTCTTCTCATTTTTTAAAATTTTATTTTAATTTAACTTATCTTTGTATTTCTTACTTTGAAAATCATATTGTATGTCCAAATATATTTTGATATATTATTATTTTTAAACTTTATTTTATTATTATCAGAGTTGAGATGATTTTACAAAAATATTTCAATATTTAAACATTGAATTAAAATAAAAACATATAATAATAAAATATAATATAAATTTTAACTTAAAAAGATACGGAGATAAATGAGAATACTTAATACAACAACTCAAAAATTTGGAATTATATTTTATCGACATAAATTTTATGAATTTTAAAAATTTTAAACTAGTCAAAGTTATCAATAATGTAGTATAATATTTTTGTTTTTCTTAACATCCTACTAAAATAAAAGTAGATGACTCATAATAATTAATATCATTAAAAAAAATAATCAATTTTCTCATTATAAGGTATTTTCAATCTCAATCTTATCATATCAACATCTTCTCTTCCAAAATCCGGATGCGGGTTGCCGCCTTTGGAAGATCCATTAGGGGTATGACCCGTTTTTGAAGATCCATTAGATGATGTCGGGTATGCCCCGAGTGGCTGTTGAATGGATCCTTTTACAAGCAAATGCAGGCGGTCCCAGCGGTTCGCGACAGTGGCTTTGGGTTTCTTGTTCTCCAATTCTCCGGCTCCAAAATAGCGAACAAAGAGCTTTCTGAATAATCTGAATGCTGCAATGGAGTTTATTGTAGAAGAAGGCAAACACCTCAACAACGATTGCTCCACTCTTGTTCTGGTTCTATCAACCTTCTTCATCCTTCCTTTGTTTCTCATTTTCCGTTGATTCCCGAGAGAATGGAAGTAGAAATTTTGAATCTTTGGTTTTTTTTTTTGAATGCTTTGGAACTGATGTATTGTAGAAGGAGGACTTTTGGATTATTTTATTTTGTTTTCTCGGCAACGGAATGGAGGGTTGGGGAGTTTGATTGAGTAAATATTTATTCGGTTTTATGGTTTTTGGTGTTGGATCAGCCTGCTTTGTCGATTGGAAATGTAGGGCAGTTGGCGGTGGACCTCTTGATCTCGTCTACGAGAGCGGAGAGAATCGGTTATTTGGATGACCCTTATGTGCTACCTTGTGTTGGCAATGATGCATATGGCCCTATACCACGAGGCGAGGTTGCTCTGCCTCTCGAAGGTGAGCTTCTCAATCCCTCTCTTGGTTTTCTTTTGCTGTTCTGTTTGGATGCTGTGAAATTTATGGAATAAGCGAAGAAAAATGTGATCGCAAGTGCCGTAACTAGTAAATGCAGAAGTTAAATGCTATCCCCAACAAGACTGTAGTCTCCTTCTAGGGCTTGATTTTTGAGTTCGGTTGAATTTCAGGTGTTTCGCATGAAGTGATGGAAAGACGAGGTTGTTTTATTTTGTTTTAGGGCGAGTCTTCTCAGGAACCAAACAGAGGGTTTTTGAGCATTTCTCTCTGTTTGTTTCAATGAGAACAACTTTAAACCAAACCTAGTGAAAGCTAAACCTCTCCACTTCATGCAGTGTTCCTTATCGATTTACTAGAAAATTCTTTTGGTTAGACGTGTAACATTTTTGTTTGGGTAGAACAAGCACGTCTCACGATGGTTTCCATTGTTTGTGTTGAAAAAAGGGTCTCTCTTGTATTGCATTGTAAATTGATTTACAATAGATATACAAAAGAAGGATTGATAAGATATCTTTAAATTAGGCAACATGACTTCTAGGGTCATAGTATGGAATTTACCTAGATTTCTTGGTACAAAATTGTGGATCAACTTTTACAAAAAAACAAAAATAATAATAGTTATACATATGGATCTTCACACAACAATCTGCCCGATATATTTTGTTAAGTTTTGGGCTATTCTTCTAACTCTCCCCTTCAAGCTTTCAATCCATATTTCCATTGTTTAGAAATAAGATTCCCTTGCCTGGATTCTGTATACTGCCCTCATATGAGATTCATGTGGTGAATGCATGAATTGGCTTACCATAGCCATAGCTTCCCCATGTCTAGTTGGGTGTGAGATAAATAAGTTAATTTCCCCACTAATCTTTGATAGGGGCCACGGTCTACCATATAATCCTCCATTTTTTCCTTTTTATTTATGATTCTACTCAATTGGAGTCTTTGTTGGTTTACATCTTAGCATCCTTGTCTCCCTTTGCAAATCTATGATATGTTTTTGTTGGGAAATAAATATTCCTCCCTTTGAGTGTGCTACTTCAATCCCAAGGAAATACTTTAGACTCCTTAGATTTTTGACATCAATTTCACTGGATAGATAAGTTTTTAGTCTTTGTATTTGCCTCTCATCATTTCTAGTAATAATAATGTTGTACACACATATTTCTCATGAAGAAAAATTATGCATGATCAAATCAAATTTTTATTCATTTGAAGAATGGTGTAAGTACAATCTTTATTTTGCATTGTGATTCTTCCTTTTCTAGTTGTTAGTCAAGGCTTGAAGAGGCTTGATTTCAAATGGCTTGAATTTAATTTAGGCTTTGACTTGATTTAGGTTTAAGTCTTTAACTTTTTTTTTTTTTTGATAGGTAAATAAAAATGATATTGAAAAGGACCAAAAAGGGGCACATTGAAGTACATATGATGTATACAACGATCGTCAAAAAGTGCTAAAAAAAGGGAAAGGGAAAACAAAAAACCACTTATTCCCTCAAACCGAACCCAACCAATCAATGAAATCAAATAAAGACATTGAGCTTTCGGCTATAAACAACTTGGTCCTAGATAACAAGTTACCCAAAAACAATATTTTCAGCCTTTGATAAGAGAACTCCTCGTTCTCAAACGATCTTCTATCTCTCTCCTTCCATATTGTCCATAAAAGACATAAATGAGTTGCTCCTCAAACTTTTTCTGCTGTCTTCTGACAAAAGAATCATGTGGACCTAACATAATCTCTCTTACGGAAGAAGGAATCGCCCAATAAACCTCGAAAAAAGAGAACAAAAGTTTCCACAACACACCCTTACCTTGACACAATGCAATAGGATGTGGTCAATTGACTCCTCATGAGTTTGACATAGGAAAAATTTATTGGCTAACAACCAATCTATCCTTTGTTGAGTGAAGGAATATCCAAGAAAGACACACCTAAGAGCTCTTGGGTTAAGTTTATCTCTAGATTGTTTAGGAATGTGAATGAAAAAAGTACACCCAAATATTTTTGGAGGAAGAGTTCCAATACCCTTAAAGTTAGGAAAAGACTTTGGGAGTACATCCATGGGGGAATTGAAGTTAGGGACTTGTGAAGGCATTTGATTTATTAGGAATGTGGTAGTCAAAAAGGCTTCCCCTTAATATGATTTTGGAAGATGCATTTGAAAAAGTAAAGACCTAACAACTTCCAAGAGATGTTTATTTTTTCTCTCTGCTACCCTATTTTGTTGTGGGGTATCTCACATGAAGGTTGATGCACGATATCTTCATTTTGGAGATAGGTGACTAGATCATGAATATTCCCTTCCATTATGTGAACTTTTTTTTTTTTTTTTTGATAAACCTTCCATTATCTGAACTTAAGGTATGGATTTTGGTACAAAATCGGGTACAAACCAATTTGTGGAATATTGCAAAAATGGAATTAACTTCTGATTTGGATTTTAGGAAATATACCCAAGTAGTATGAGTGTAGTCATTAATGAAAATAACAAACCATCTACCTAAAAATATTTGGGCATGCATGTGTATTAAACTAAAAGGAGAATGCTCTTTTTTTTTTTTTTTCATTTCTTATTGGAAAAGGTACACCATGGTGTTTTGTAAATTCACAAACCTTGAAATAGAAATCATGGGATTTAGTTTTGCCAAACAATGTGAGAAACATCTTTTCCAAGAAAAAGCGGGGTGGGTGTCCCAACTGTTTGTGCCATAGCCATTTTTGATCAACTTTTGGGAGGTTATTGGTGGTAACAAGAGCTTGTGGAATAGGATTGCCAATCTTTCAATGTGTATTGAGGTAGTAGAGTCCAACTTTCCTCTCACCATGCCTAATCATCCTCCTTTTTATTTGGTCCTGAAAAAATGCAATGAGAAGGGGTGAATGTTATGCAACAATTGAAGTCTTTAGCAGTCTTTCTAACAAACGAGATTAAAAGACATGTTTGGAACATGTAACACATTTTTCAAGGGCAAAGGAGTGATGGAGGCTATGCCTTGACCAGTTGCAATCTCAAGGGAATTATAATGGGAACTAAGTTACCAACAATTAAGGCTGGTTTGGGGGAAAAAAACAAGTGAACAAGTGACAACAATGAGGGCTGTTTATGACCAAGCAATGAAGGCTCTATGGATTTTCAGTGTTAGACTTCCTGCTTTGAAACCATGTTAAAAACAAAGGGGGGGTGATCTCCCTTGTATTCCATTGCATTCTGATTTACAATATATATACAATGGAAGGGTTGACCAAATCCTTTTAAATTAGGCAACCTGATTTCTAGGTCCTATTATGGAATTTATCAGATTTCTTGGTACAACATCTTGGGTCAACTTTCATAATAAGGGAATAATATATTGCAGGAAAAACAATAGCAATACCTATGGATCTTTAGACAACAATTTACCCAAAATAACTTGCTGATCTTTGGCTCTTCTTCTAACGGTTTGAATATACTTTTGTTTTATATCTTGGATGGCAATATAATAAGGATGTGGCATCTTGATAATTAGCAACATTTAGTAACTTCTAAGTGATTCGCCCAATTGGCCTAGCAACATGAGGCAGGATAAAAAATAACATGTAGTGTAAAAATAATATTATGCAGGTATGCTTTAAGTTTAACAAGCAAGAGCCAACTTAGGCCGGCCCACTTGGCATGGTGCAAGTCATGGAATGCCTAGATGAAACCCAATGTAAGCTACCTCAAATAGGGGACTCCATCAAGACTTCTTCAAGTGGAACATATCATGGCCTTGTGCTAACCTATGGGCCCCCTCATATTACATCAGCTCAATGATAGTGGAATGTATTTGGGGCCTTTTCTATGTTGTTTTTCAAGCTAATCTCCGTCAAATGCTCCAAGGTACATGATGTACATCTTGGCCATTGGATTCTTGTGCTTTGGCTCTCCAAGACCTAGATTGCATGCCTTAGCTTTTGGATGCAATTTACATACTGTTTGCGCTTCCTGCCCTGAGACCAACATTCATGAGTGCCCCTCTTACAGTTCTGAGATTACTATTATTATTGGAAATTTATTTTGGTCATTGTTGCCAGTGTCTGTGAAGACTTCTAGTTCGGATAGAAAATAATCATACTTTTCAAGCTCCTAAATTCTCTTATTTATTTATTTTTTCTGTTGGCTGACCTTGCTTTGATGCAGTGGATAAAATGTGTAATCGTGAGTTCTTCAGATGATAAGTAATAAATCTAGATATTAGTGTTGCTGCAATTGACTATTTCTTAATTCGTTTCTTGTAAATTTTATGAGTTCTTATTATTTGTGAATGTTTTAAAAGCACAGTGATACAGTTTACTTCTGGTTTGCAGCTTATGATTCATCTCTTAATAAATTGACACTTGTCCAACAAAGATCTCCAGTTCTTAAGGTATCACTTCAATAATTTACCACTATTTAGTTTTAGAACATTTTCGATGATTTTAAGGTGTTCTTTTCCCCTTCAGAATCTGATGCAACAATTACATGGTATCATTTAATTTTTTATGTTAATAAATTGTGATAAATGCAAAAACCTGACAAAAATGTGTCTGGAAGCTATAATGGTTGCTGTTGCTTGAGTGAGAGTTCGCTATTGCAAATTAGAATTGAAATGTAAAACATAGGTAGTTACAAAGAATGTCTGTCTTGTCTTTGAAGAATACCCCTTTCTTTCTTTTCCTTTTTACAATTTTCCATTTTTTCTTTTATCCACTTGTCTCTTCTTTGTATTTTTAAATATGATGTCTTATCCAAAGAAAAGAAAAAAAATTAAGTTGATCAAATGATTTTGGTCCATGTTATTTTTTTACCTTAAATGATTTTAATTGTTTTAGTGTTGTATGTTCTTTATATTTTTCAGATGCAGTTAACAAGCACCTAGTGCTTTGTTCTTTGGGCATTTTCAAGGGTTCACCTGTTATTGCTTGACTAGCACTGCCTAACTAGGACATTGGGCAAGCAATGGGTATTTCTTACAAGAGGCCTTGACTGCACTGTTTGACCTTCATTAATAGCATAATGCTTGTCAATAACACCGTTTCAATAAATGGTTTTCCTATTTAACGATGCTTCCTGGGTCACTCTGGTTCTGTATGTTATGGCATATATAGGGTCACGGTTTTGTTTGTATCCTTCCTTTGTTGTATTGTTATCCTTGAATTTTGAAATTTTGACTCAGGTTTTGGATGGTCAACCAAACAGGGGATGATGGTTGAATTTGCTAAGAATTTGGCTGATTTTGCTGCTGACAGTGGGAAGAAGCATGTTATTGTTCTCTCTAGCCTAGATTTTGGGCAGTGGCAAAGGATTGATATGTCAAGGTATTCAAAGCAGTGATCTTATTGTTGTGATTATTCAAAGCTTGAACTTTATATATGAGCACTATTGTGATTGACAGTTATCTGACTCTCCATGTGACTAGTCATTTAGCCCAACGACTCACCCATCTTTAAATCCTTTAAAGGTTGACTGTCTGGGCAAATGCATAGGCATCATTTTTATTAAAGGTTTATTGACTGGGTGACTTTCATAATGCTACCCCTGTGAATAGTTGACTTGTAGGCACCATTTAGGTAGGATCTCCCCCCTCTTTCTCTATCAAGGTTTTGTTTTTTTATTTAAAGATCTCTCTCTCACATTCAAGGTTCTTGTTTTTGTATTTAATGATTATGCAAATGCAAAGAACCACCTTATTTGTTCTAAACTCATGCATCAGCTCTAGAAAGTCACAAGTTTTGTTCAATAGAAATTATTTGTTGAAATCTACTTCAAAAATAGTGTCTTGAGGCATGAGATTTTAAACATAACTGAAAGTTATTCCTAAACAATATTTCTTTCTTTTAATGAACATTTATAACAAATCTGACAGAATATTGAGTTAATTTTGACTTCTGTTCCCTGGTGGACCTTAAGTAACCAATTAGATTAATTGTCCATAATTTTCCATGCATTTTGACAATGTTGATTGCTTCTTTGGTTATTTTTTCAGTGGTTCGCAGATATATTACATCTCCAGTGCCAATATGGATGGAACAGATGATGACTGTGAAAAACTAGGGTGGAAAAAATTACATGAATATAACCCTGCTCAGAGGCGATGGAAGTATCTTAGTACATTAGCTGCAGGAAATGCTATGCAGGAAGATGGTTTGCCTTTTGAAGATGAACTTGAAGACGAAGAAGATTACTACCCAAGTTTGCCATTTGCTGCACTTTTCTCTTATTTTAAGGTGTTTTTTCTTTTTTCTTTTTTTTTTCTTTTTTTTAAATTTCTGTCTTGTTATATATACGTATATATATTTTTATTATGTGCTAATGTTTACAGTTGCTTGTTCTGTATCCTCTACAACATATTTTTTTATAACTCATTGGATGTTTATGCTGACATTTCTTTTTTAATTTTATTTTTTTGTTGCAGCCCTCATTTTATACTTTAGCCTACTGATTTTCCTTCCTTATTTTGGTTTTTTCCCCCTACTCCATCCCAATATGTAGAGCCATACCAAGGAAGTTTTTTGATGCATAATAACCCTAGGTTTAGTTTCCTAAAATCAAATATTTGTGGACAAAGTCTTTGGTTTTTTAATGGATTTATGTAGAGGAAAGTGAAACTAAGGTACTGTTAGAATGAGCAATTAAGCATAGGGTTTTAAGTGATTTAGGCTGGAATCAAAGTTAAGGTGTATAGAAAAGTAGGCCAACATTTATGATTGATACACTTCGCACCCTTGAGAATGGAAGCAATTTATTTATTTATTGACAGGGACAGGCAGAAATCACAATTTATTAATTTTAAGAATACAATTTGGGTCTTGATGTGTCACTCGATTGGGAGAAGTTTATAATGCTTATATTTTTTTTCCAAGGTTTTGTGAAACCTATAAAATGTCTATTTGGTGGAAAATGGGGTAGACTATGGAGTTGGAGGGAGTGAAATTCAAAAATTCAATAAAATTTATATATTAAATTGGGGAATTTTATATAGGAAAACTTCTTTAAGCTGTTCAAATATTATTGGTGGCAAGTTATTGTTTAGTTTTTATCAGCATGTGAATTGGCAATGTTCTTGGAATTTCTTTATTTATTAACTGCCACACTCCTATTAGTATGGCTTCCATACTTTTGCTGGTGGTGCTACTAGTCATATTCTACTGCTACTCCTAGTTGCTACTGCTTCTCTCTCTCTCTCTCTCTCTCTCTCTCTCTGCCACTTCTACTACTCCTCTAAAAACAGAGAACTGTGATTTGATTATTATATTTAGTTGTAACTGCAGTTCATTTGTGGACCAAGGTGAATTTAACTTACAAAAGGTTATTGGCTCATTGGATCAGGCCAAAGGTTTGAAGGTAACTTGCTTATTATGTTACTGCTCAGAAGGGGACAATATACCTGATGCTTTCAATCTGGCTGACGCGGCATGCAAACTTCTTGAGCTTAGCCCCCAAAATTTCCATGGTGAGCTTGAACCCTTTCCCATTTTTCCACCCCCTTCCTCCAAACAAAAAGAACATAAATAAAAACCTTTCAATGAGCTGAATCAGGTCAGGAATTGGTGAACTACTGATAATCTGATCACTCATAGTAATGTGCTTTATTCTCCAGGTTCCAAATTTTTTGTTGAATTTTTTTGGTGTTCTCAAGCTGCTTCATGTGAATGTCAAAACTAAAAACGCTGAAATCAGGCATCACATGGAATTTACTAGTTCATTATGCTTTGAACAAAATTCAATTTGATGATCCATCTTCCATAATGGATATATCTGCTCTGTGCTACTATACCCTATGCCTTTGTCCCATATTTGCATGGCATTCCATGTTTCCAAATCATCAGTTGGCTGGAAACCTCATACATGACATAGCTTGATTGACAGGATCCTTTAGCAATGCTCAATGCACAATTCTTTTAGTAATACTCAATGCACAATTCTTCCTCTTTAAATATTTGCCATCGGTTCTGTTCCTCATAAAATGCTAGCTCTTTACCGCAAAATAATAATTTTGATTTACGGGCATTTTTTCAGTCATGGTTCTGTTTGTTTATGTGAAAGGTATTTCCTGCCAGGAAACTGTGTGGGATGAGAAGCTCATCTGCCAAGTTGATCCACAGTGCATGCCATTGGCATTTTGGAATTCTTTTGTAATATTTTTGTTTATATGAGATGTAGATGGTAATTGCTGTCTTGCTTCTATGAAACTTTAATGATTCTTTAATCATTCACTAATTCTAGAATGCTGATGTGTGTTTGCTGTTTTCTCACATGTTGGTTATCCTCACTCAATTATGCTTGCCATTTTATTTTCTCCTGAAATATTTTTGAAATTCTTTCTTAGCGTTTCTGTTATCTCTGATCTTGGATATCCCAATTTGTATTATTCTTGGCTTCACAGCGTTCCTGAGTTCTGAATCTCACTTTAATTTTGGATTCATGGGGGGCAGGCTTTTGGAATGTAGAGCCCCCCAATAATCATTTATGTCCTTTTATCTGTTTTAACCAATGGGCTTTTTAAAATTTGTGGAACTAGCTACCCTAGTTTATTTAATGGTTTAAGGTTTATGATAAAGGATTTACTAACATGGGAATTGTTGCATTGGAACTTGGAGGATATTTGTTGCATGCCAAAGTGTCAGTGCATGGGATGACCGATTTTTTGGGTTTCAACCCTACTATGAACCTGATTTGGTTAAGCAGTCAGCCAATCAATGCTAATATTTGCTAATGGTTTTGTTCAGGTGATCAAGGTGGTAATTGGGCTATTCCATTTTCATGGAAGACTGTTTATGGGCCACCCCCAGATATGTCTCTCTTTTAGGGTTGATGATCCAATGACCTACATAGATAAGGTTTGGAAGGATGGAAAGCTGATGCATCTGCATTCTTTGCCATCTTTGTATTTCAAGTGTTGCGAATATACTAAGTACCCTTTTTATCAAGGTAAAACAACACATACAGAAATGAGATGGAATGAAAGGTCACTCATCTAAATGGTGCAACTTCAGCATTTATTTATTTATAGTTTTGTTGAAAGATTATTGATATATTGATTCAGGTAGTCATTCCTTTGTTTTGATTTAATTATTTTTGATAAAGACATTGTGAAAATTATGCACATGCCATTTGTGATGATGACTAGATTGCCTCCAGAAGAACACCATCCGAATCGAAACACAGAGAGGTTCGGACGTGGTTGTTTTTGTATCTTGTCTTTTGACTTTGAGGAATGTGTTGCTTGGTTGTTGATAAGCTATGATTGAGGTAGTTTTTTATTTTGATTAGGATCTGTTTTGATTCTTTTGAATGCTCAAAACTCTTCTTTGCTGGGTTTAGTTTACTTTCTTCTCTAGCACATTATGCCACATTCTATACACCTTGTTTTCTTCTCAAAATTTGGAATGCAATGACAATCATTAACCCGTT